>NW_027110713.1:304623-308896 GCF_000696795.3 Halyomorpha halys | reverse complement strand
GGAATTTTACGTATTTTAGTAAAACCTAGTATTAGGAAATGACATTTATAAGTAAATACAATTGAGCGTACTAAATTACGTATTAAGGACGGTATAGTAGAGAAAAAAAATAATTTAGTTGAGTTTGTCAATAAAAAAGTGAAACCTAAATTATCCGTTCTCTAAAATACCCTCTTCCTTTCTCCTTCTTTAACTGCTGAGGTGGGGTCCCCTAGACCCCAGAGCCTATGTTAACAGATCTACATCGACATTCGCAACGTAAATAAACAAAAATATTTATTTATGCCGACGTTTCGATCTGATTTTCAGGTCTTCATCAGGGAGTTGTAGGCAGAGATTTCTGCTAAACTGCAGTGTGCTGACCGCACCCCCCGACCATCTTATAATTTTTAAAATAAATTTTTAACGCTGCCCAGAAGTACGATGATGACATAACAGCAGAAATTGAAATTTTACAGAGCAAGAAAAGAAAAATATTTCCAATTTCTTTTTATTAATACCTTTTTTTTCTTCTATGATAGTAGTTTATAAATATTGTGGGTTATTATTGCAACTTTTAAGGCAATTAAAGTCATAAAATAAAAGCCTCATAGTAACCAGTAACATGTAAATACGTTATTTTTCTTCTTTCTTATTTCTGGTGTAACAGCGACAAGGAAAAAAAAAATAAAAATATGAAGAAAACGATGGGAAAACTTTTATTTGAACAAAAATAATATGAAAAGTATTAAACTACTTCAGAAAATGATTGTACTTTCTTAATAAAAATTATAGAAAAACTGGTACTAAAATTTTTTAAGACAGTCATAACTGTGTTTCTTGAAGGAAATCATGTTACTGTGCAACAGGCAAATTAAGTATTTAAACTTATTTTATGGAAGGTAAATCTTCCTGCTGTATGTAAGCTTATAAAACGGCCGAAATTATTCGTTATGATTAAAAATTTAAAAATCTTGGGTACGACAATGACAAAAAGAACATTTAGGGAGTTATATCAAATGGAATGAATATTTATCATTGTAAAATGAGACAAAGAATACTTAAGCTGGTATAGCGCTGGAAGTTCCAATCTTGTCATAAACAGCTGTCGTCGATTCGATACCATTCCTAGAAAAATTATAGCATATTTTCATTTTAAAAAAAAAACATTTAACAATTGTATGGCTATTCCACCGGAGGGGAGCTAAATGTTGGTTAGAACGTCCGATCTCCCTTCACATGTTGAATTTTTTAAATGCATTTTTGAGCCAGCTAGGACAGAAAAGTAAATTTCACAAAAAATTACAGTTGTGTCATTATTCTTCCGCTTTGGCGATATGATGGATATATTCAAACAAATGACGTCCTGAAAAATGGAGAAAAAAAATTAAAGGTTTGATTTTGAAATGTGGATTATCTGAATAATAATTAAAAATTAAAACAGCCGAATGGATTTAATCAGTGAATTTTTTATGAAAGAGTGGTATTTGAACCCGAGCATTAGGTTTAAAATTGTACCATATAAATCAAAGTATGATATATTAATGCTAAATATATTAGAGCTACCTTTATGTAAAATGAAATATGGAGAATATAATCTTAAAACACTTAAAATTACCCATATCTTTAAGGGGGGCGAGAGTTACTTTTAATAATTCAGGATTCATCAAAAGATGTCTAGCTTTACAGCAAATAATATATGGACATATTTTCCAAGTTCTCCCGCATTTTTTACAAGTCGTGTTTGACAGTATCTGTTGTCATAGGTACAACAGTCTCTTCAAAAATATATTGAAGATTTGAATGGGAATGGTTTAAAAGGCAATATCATTGCTTTTAGTGGAAAAAGTCTGATAAAAAAACCTAGTAAATGTAGTCTGCAGAACGGTGGAGCCACATGAATTGGGTGTAATATTTCGTATTAGAAACAATCCAATGAAGTGGTGAGTCGTTGCCAAATGCAATAGAGACAAAATGAAGCTAGGGGTGTCCTACTGACCAGAGCACCACCCCTTGGGGTGCTAGTTAGGGGAGCGGCCGTCGGGGGCAGCAGCCTAGCCCCGCCTCCACAGTGCCCTCTGTGTCTCAGTACTGGAACATGCTGCCTCTCTCTAGTCATGGTCTGTACACTTCGTTCATTATAAAACAATTATATAAATTTTATTTTTTTAAGGATGAAATATTATTAGTAGCAACTGTATAAGCTCTTATAATATTTCACAGGATTGCTTGTTTCGTATTAATTGTATAAAATTAAGAATATTTTTATCATTATCTGTATCTTCTTAACAGTTAAATTTTATTTAACGATACAACATTAAATTTTATTATTTCTTTTAGATGAAATCAGAACTTAAATAATTTATACCGTTGTTAAGGGAACCACTTTATAGGTAGTTAATTTTTATATTTCTTAATTTTTTTTTTTTTTATTTAAAATTCAATGATAATAACTATGAAATTAAACATTGTGCAGTTCCATAATAATTGAATAATCGTATGAAAGGAGTAAAATTGAATATTGCACAATATAATTTACGACGGGAAGGATATTTTTTTGACAATATGTTTTTTGGACTATCATACAAAAACAAATTTTCTTAAGAACAATCACTAATGGATTTAATGAACTCAAATTCAGCCCCAGACCGTCAATAAATTCAAGTGTAAACCATATTATTTCATCCAAATTGATTATTCAATATTTTACACCAACAGTAAAAGTGGCAATAATAAAAATTGTCCCAGTTATTGCTGTTTTATTAGGTTTTACATGTCCCAAAAATTGAACTTATAATCGCAAACCTAAACAATTGTTTAAGCAGGCTGCTAAATATCACTGCCCTTAGAGGACTAATGTTGCCGTACTATGTGTTTAAGAAATATGATATAATAATATTTTAACTCTTAAATTCTGGATGTGTGGTTTTATCTGATATTATAAAATATATAATAATTATTTTCTACTACGAATAAGATTCGATTTAAATATTTATTACAACAGTTAACCCCCCAAAACATTATCGTTGTACTTATTGTTCCTCCCTCTTTATTAGTGGGATTTTTCTATTAAAAGGAATAGTTATTAGATTGCGAATCTGTAAAGAGAATTATCCCAAAAGCTACATTTCCCAAATTCTTTATTACGATGACGGTTCTACATAACATGAGGCGTAGATTTCTAAAAAGTCATGTATTCAAGTTTTAAAATTTTTCCCTTCTGGGTTAAATTTGGTATGTCAACGTAAATTAAGTACGTATTGGGAGTATCAGAAGGGAAGGAATACCTGAAATAAGTATCCTTACCAAATTATTCAAACAATTTTAAATTGTGAATTATCCCTTTTTGTATCTCAACGTTTCACGTTATAAGCTACCTAATTAAGTAAAACAAATATTTTTTTTTAATTGAGTAAGAATGGGCGAAACATATCGGAAATCATTAAACATACGGATCATTTATACGGATCAAATCTAAACTTTGTAAGTGAAAAAAAAAATATGGTTCATTTTTATTCTATTGCGTCAGTTATGTAACTAAAATTTATAACCTGTAAAAAACATCCCTTTATGCATATATATAGCAGTAAATTTCAAATTCAGATTTTTAAAACCTCATGTAAATAAAAAAAAATATTATTGTAGGAACGATTAAAATAAATCATAACCTTTATGAAACAAAAAGTAGGATTATCTACATTTTAAAAACTAAATAATCAAATAATTACTAAAAAAATTGATATAAACGTAGTTTTTGTGATAAAATATCTTCCATTTTTCTTCAAATAGTTTAATTTTTTTTCTGAGGCTATTGCGATGTTGTAAACTCATCCAACATGCGAAGTGTTTTGAAATATTTAAGAATATAACTCGGGTTTTCTCTATTTCCGACGTTGCTGAACTACCCAATACAACCAGTTTTGGTGATAATATCTCTCTATAACACCATGCTTCATCTCTTATATGGACTCTCTTCGGTTAAATAAGTTGTTTAGTGTACAAAAGGCTACTAAAATGAAAAAAATAATTATGATCAGCTTTGTTAGATTTGTTTTTGGCTTTTGTGACCAGTTCACACACTGAATTGAAATGGTTCTACTGTCTCCCCACTTATGATATTTCCTAGGTTACTTTACTGTTTCTTTACAGCCTCCTTCTATCATTGAACTACTGTAATCCAAATATTCTAAATACAAATCTTGTCACAGAATATGATTAATACTTCCTAATCAGCTTTTTTTTTAATATTCCCGATGCTCCTAATGTTACATTTTTCACTATAATCAAATTTTTC
>NW_027110713.1:300688-304177 GCF_000696795.3 Halyomorpha halys | reverse complement strand
ATTATTTGAATTAAAGCAATTTTTTTATACCCTGAAAAAATTTCAAAAATTGATCCATTCCCTTTTGCATCACGTCATATTGTAAAATAAACATCAAACTCTTTATAGACCTGCTCAATATGTACCAAATCTTTCAACATGATTTATAGGAGGTAATTAAATTGGTACATATTAAATATTCCTCAATATTTTTGATAATATTTATAATCTTAAGCTGTAGTTTCCAACCCATTGTGGACCACAAATCAGGAATTAAAGCCTGTGGAGCAATTCCACTCACGACGTAAAAGAACGTATGCTCGAAAATTATGTTGTTTAGAAATTAATTTGAGGTTCTTTTAATGTGGATTGGCCAGTTATAACTCTCTTTCAACTAACTCTCAAACATCAGGAAACGTAAAGAATTGAACAGTTATAACAATACTTCCTTACATAATCTATTGCCGTACTCTATAGCGGTCCAGTGGTTCGTGTACCTTTAGTTAGAGGCTACTTTAAGTTGTAATGTATTTTTTTCAATTTAAAATGAATTAAACAAATAAATAAATGATGAAATAATTCAATAATATTTTAAGTGAAATCTTCTAAACGTGTCTTATTTTTGTTCATCAATTTTTGTTTATTACATTTTGTTACAAAAACGTTTATCGTTGTAAAGATTTAGAAACTTTAATAGTATGTAAATTAGTATTTTATTAGTTGTAGTAAAGATTATTCAATAACATGTATTGACGCAAAACATTGCAGGTTCGTTCAAATTATATGACCATCCTTTGTGAATTTCTTTTCGCCCTTTGAGGATTAAGTAAACAATTTCTATAACGAGGATAGGAAATCGATGTGGATCAATTGAAGAGGTGCTTTGGCTATCGACAGAAGCGGATTATAGATGGCGGTGGGGTGAGGTCAGGAAAGCCATCAACATTTCGCCAGCCCCAACAGTTCCCTTCCTGTCTGTGTCTTGCCTCTCCTTCCTCGTGTTGTACGAAATTTTACAGATCGATTACATTAGCTCTCATACAACATAACTGACTTATTCATAAAAGTTTTTCTAGTATTTGAATTTATTTCGTTACATTAACCTGCATATATATAGAAATGTAGCTTAAGTATAAACATCAAACTCTTTATAGACCTGCACATCTTTCAACATGATTTATTGGAGGTAATTAAATTGGTACATATTAAATAGTCCACTAATACCATTGTGAAAAAATCGAATCCGAATTTTCTATGGAAATACACATTTTAATATTCCCTGATTCCAAATAACTAACTCTCCCAAAATTGTATGTGAACGCTCAAAAACAAAATGTTGCAACAGAAACTTTTTCGCTGCTATCGACTAACTGGAAGTGCCACTTTATATATACATATATTTTAATTTTCTCATAATCAGATCCAAAAATTTTGTTTGACTCTATCTATTAATGTACAGTCAAGTATTCTTTAATATTTTAAGGTAGCTTTGAAAAACCAGAACTTAAATACAAAATGCAAAATGGCACTAATCATGAATTAAAGTTTACTCGCTCAGAAAGTCATTTTCAAATACAATAACCACAATCATATCAGACAATTCATAATTTAATTTTATAGATTCAACTACTTATCTTTTTTTTTCATGATAATTATAAAGAATTAATAATCACTCCTGCAAGCAGACAATTTATTTAATGTTCTTCTAAACAATACAATAAAACTTCATTATACATTATTTAATAAGAGAAAAAGTTCACAACCTCCCAAATATTACGTACCTTCAATATACAGTTGATGCTAAACATCAGTAAAACCTACCCGTTTTATCAGCATATAAAGATAATCCTTTTACAGCTCAAACATTATTGATTAGTAAAATCATTTCTAGAAGTAGAATATAGTCTTACTTCTATGATAACTGTAAATATTTTTATATAATTCAATTTCTTGTTTGGTACTGGCTTCTTTATCATTTAAAATAAAAAATATCCACACTGTATATTTACTTATAACTCCTACGTTTCGGCCATATCGGCCATTCTCTAAGATCTTATTTATAATATTACAGCTAAGATTGTCATCAAAATGTTGCTGGCTATTCTGTCTATGTCAAAATGTGTCCATATAGCCTCACACTGTATATTTTCTTATAACTCCTACGTTTCGTATCCTCGTTACGTTTCCTATCAAAATTGTATCACCAAACCTCGGCATCATTGTAATCAAATAAATAGGCATATATTGATTAACATTATAAACAGTAGTTAAGCCAATATCCCAATGTAATTTCATTTTACTTACTGAAAACTTGTAAATGTTTGCCTGACAAAAATCTTAATGTATGAATCATATATTTATTCTTAGGGGACATATGTCCCAGAATAAAATTATTTTTTCATTTCATTTCAAAATTTTGCTGGCTGTTCTTTCTATGTCAAAATGTATCTATATTTTCTTACACTGTAAATTTACTTATAACTGCTACGTTTCGGCCTTATAGGCCATTCTCTAGGATCTTATTTATAATATTACAGCTACGATTGTCAACAAAATGTTGCTGGCTATTCTGTCTGTAGCAAAAATTACTCATTTTCAAAGCACTCTAAAGATAATCTTTCCTCAACTGAAATATATATTAATGATTAGTAAAACCATATGTGGAAGTAGAATACAGTAGTAGTTTTGCCTGGATGTTAACTAAATATTATTTACAGAAGATAAGTTATTAGTACTTTACGGTTAATGTATGAATTAATTAAATGTCTCTCATGATCTCTTTACTGAGCATTTCCCAGCTTGCATAGTAGTCTTTATCCTTTAATTATTGATTTGTGTAATTGAATTTTGTTTTGTTTTTTCGGCCAAGACTCCCATTGGAGTCCTATACTGCCTAACCATGGTGGGGGGTCAAAGTTCTTCATTTTGTGGGACCGCTACTCAATGAAAAAAGTCAAGGCCCAGACCGGATTCGAACCGGCACCGCCAATAGACATCAAAAATTGGTAAGACTGTGTGTTAACCACTGAGCTACGGGCGGCCTAATTGTATTTTGGATATAAATGCTAAATTTGAAACAGTAATGCCAAAATTTATCCCCTAATTCTTTTATATCCCGGTTTTTTATTACTAACTTGGAATAGTAAATTTGTCGACACATTCATGTCACATAAACCATCTACAATCATGCGACTAGCGCTTCAAGTAATAAATGAATTATTTAGAAATTATCCGCTTCATTTGAATGTACGAAACAAACAAAAAATTTGTTGAGGTAAAGGATTATAGAAAGAGAGACCTGAAAATGGGCATTTGTAGGGTTGCTCTGAGGGGGTTTGTATAGAGCCGGGGGCATCTCCCTCCTGTAGGAGCCCTTTTTAGACAAAATCGATGTTCCTATTACAGAGGCAAAATATCGATTGTCTAGACCAAGGGGGGAAGGGGATTCTTTTGGGGGAGAGTATTTCCTGTTGTCTGTCTCGCCTAGATCCGGAGGATCAGGTTCTCTGT
>NW_027110713.1:297748-299300 GCF_000696795.3 Halyomorpha halys | reverse complement strand
TATTTCATTTTACCTTATATTATCCTTCTCCCCCAGTTATAAATGTTTATAATATTAATTTCAAGTTCTGTAGTATAACTACTTTTTAATACACTTTTATCTTTGAGCTCATAAGCAGTTGGATTCATAGTTCGAACTATTGTGTGCAGACTCCTGATTCTTTTTTCATGTTATGATTTTCATTACCCCAGCAATATGGTAATCTTGTTTTCATTGGGATTTTTAAACTTAATGCTTGTGTCAAATAGCCTCAAAGAAACCAGCCTTTTTTGAAATATCTATCGTCAAATTTTTGGCTTAACAAATAATGTACTATGAAAATTTAAAGATCGGTGGTGGATACTCTTAAGATACATTAAAAATGAAGAATAGAATGGAATTGAATGTAAATCTTCAGAAGATGATCCCGAATATGATAAACATATTTTTGTTTCAAAATCATCAATGAAACATATAACTAATGTAATAGAATCACGAGATTGAAATGGGCATTTATTCAACATTATTTACTATCCTCAAATACCGCTTCACAGTCTGTGGTTTGAACGTAAAAATTGTTAAATTCCTTTACAATTCGTCCCTCAGTGGACGGATCGAAGTTAGCCTGCGTTGTTGTTCGGATTGTGTTAAAGCTGAATTCTTTCGAACTTAATGGCTAGAGGTGTTTTAACAATGATTGTTGGTCTCGCAATAGAACCTTATAACCTTAAGCATTAGTATTAAACAATTATATGGAACAGCTCTTTATCCTGTTCTGTCTGATTTGAATGATTTGCTATGCGGTATGGTATACTAGAAGTGCCTGTCGAATTTTAAAACGTATGGAAAACGTCATATTTCTAATAAACATTTTATACAAAATAATATCTAAGAACCAATCAATGTTTCTGAATTACCTTAGTTGTTTTTAAATTATTTTTCTAGTAAGTTTATGTGCATTATTTACAATTAATTGGACAGGATAGACATAGATGCAATAACGAAGACATGTTGACTTTGTGGCAGTTAGTTACCTAAGACGGTACCACTGATTGATGTAGCTTGCCCTAGACAAATGTTCCGTCTCGCTGGCCACTATTGATCTAGCCTGCTCTAAGCTACACTATACTAAAATAAATCTACTCCTAAGGTCTTAGATGTTATATTTTGTTCGAGTATTTTATTTGAATGGGTACATGTTAAAAGAAGAAATGCGCTCAAAATTAAATTTTGAAAAAAAAAAGCTATTAACCTTTAAACATACTTTTATTTGTCAAAATTACATGTTTTTAGGATGTTATAGTTTAGGAAAAATTATTACAGATATTCGAATTTAAATTTATTGGGAAACTGCACGTCGATTCCGACTATTACAACATTTACTAGACAAACTGTCTAAATTGCCAATCCATTACAAAAGACTGATCTACATGACTATTAAATGCTTATTTGGACATACGGAGTTGAGCTTTGGGCCACCACTAAACCATCAAATTCCTCTCGAATCCAATCTTTACAGTCCAAAATCCTTCGTAAAATCCTTAATGCTCCTTACTTTGTCACAAATCAAGTC
>NW_027110713.1:291777-297373 GCF_000696795.3 Halyomorpha halys | reverse complement strand
TATTGGTCAACTGACTCTTGTTCTTTAATTGTGCCACTCGGAAGTTGATTGTTGTAGGAGTTACTAGATTACTTCTTCTCGAAGTATACAGGTAAATGTTATCATAAATTAATTTTAATTCTATAAATAAATAAGAAAAAATTGTAAGTTTTAATTACCCATTAAATTTATTAGTGAAAGTTTTCGAAAATGTAACTGGAGACAACTTTGCATTTGAATTTCGGGACGATTTGCTCCATTAATACTGTCCTGATTAGTCGTTTTAAGCTTGAAAATGTTTTGGAATATTACCTGATTGTTTTTAATTCTCAATATAATTTGATACGATATTCATTTCAAATCAGCTATATATATCTATAGTTTTGATTCTTATTAAATGAGAATTTCTGTTTTTATATATACTCAACTTTTTATTTCCAAGAAAACTTTTATAAAGTTCGAAATAAATAATTTAGTAATTTTCTAATAATTCACAATCAAAAATTAAATTTTTATTTTATTCTTTTATGTACTAGTGCTTATTTTCTACAGTCTGTGATTCCCATTCGATTATTATGGATATTAGAAAATTCTACAAAGGCTCCCTCTCATAAACTTTTCTCAACTTTTTTACGTTTAATTTACGCAGTGTAAACAATTTTTTTTCTTTGAACGATTCATTCATACCCAATGAAAGATGAGATATAGATTTCAGACTTTCTTACTTCATTAAGTTGGTCAAAAATTCAGACACAACTAAATCCAAAAATTGTGCTAGTAATCTTCTTTTACGACATCATGTTTTCACTTGACTGGACGACATTATGTCAGCTGACGTCATTCAAAAAAACAATTAAGGCATTTCAGACGTCATAATCCAGCTTATGGAAGTCATTATTTAAATACCATTAGCTGATTAAATGATTGTGAGGTAAATGATTAGGAAAATCAATAACTCACCCTCCGAAGAGTCACTTTCACTCTCTAAAAATAGAACTTTATCATGCTACGGCCTTCTTAACATAATGATATATTTTCTGAATAATCTATACGAATTAAATAGTAAATAATGAATTGGATGGAATATGGTAGAAGCGGGAAGACCAAAAACAGGTATCAAATCATTTGTTAAAACTTACTATATACTTAATTGTTAAAAAATGCCATATAATAATGTCGGTACTAACCCTAAGTGGCGAATTTGCAAATTTTACACTGACGATATTTATAATAAATTATCCATTGTTTCTGTTACATATTTTTCTTATTTTTTAATTTAACTTTTATACTTTTTTATCTATCCTGGCACCCTTTACTGCTAAACTGGTTAATTCCTACCATAAATATTTTATCACTATCCGTTTCTATATTACTGACAGATTATTCAAAGTATACTACATGAGTGATTATTCCTTCCGAACCGTGTTTTATCTTCTTTCTGTTTTATGTTCAATTAATCTGCTCTATTACAACCTATGAGGGGCCAATGGTACAGTACTTTGTAAGGAAGTCGGAAGTTACTAGACCAACGGTTTTACTAGGAGGTGATTTAATCAGAATCATGCTTCACTGCCAGATTTCCCCTAATTAACTTAATGAGGCTGGGTTTACCCAGGAGGGACGAAAAACAACAGGGTTAACTAACGGCTAGAGTAACAGAATAAATAGTTATCTTATACAGATAGATTTGAACCCAGGTCCTTTGAGTTTGAGGCACAGTACCTTACCACTGAGGCATGCCACTTCCCAATAAATATATTTGTGATAATCAAACGAGCAATAATCAGTCCTATTCTCAGGGCAACGATTTAACGATTGTTTGGGTTTCGTGCAAACAGTCGCGTGCTCCCATCCCGTCCGTTGTGACTGATATATTTACACTTACTACGTCCTCTTGGAGCCATTTGTTATAAAATTAGAATTCTGGTCATTAGCTTAGCCTTGTTAATATTGTTTAATAGCAAGACATAATATTGTTAAAAAATTTTTAACCATTCTCATCCCTTAACATGGATATTTACTCGTAAATGTTAAAGGTGCTATATGCTTAATGTGATCCAAACTAAACAAACTTGTTTTTATTTACATCATGGTTAAATTAAGAGCATAAATAAATAAGACTGGCTGAACTAACAACGACTCGATGCACGACCCAATAAATAAATCGATATCAATATATATTGGATTATGATACGGTTTGGAGTGAACGTAAATATGTGAAATTAATTTCAAATTAAAACGAATCGGAGATTCGTATGAATGAAATCCGTAAAATTACTGTATACAAATCAATAAAATTGATTTTGAAATAATACTGATAGATTTAAGAGGGCTTTAAATTATTCAAGGCTGTGAGAATCAATCTATAAATTGGTTGCGGAATCCTTGGGTCTTCAAGAGATTCAGAAATGGTGTTTTCTAAAAAAAAATGTATTTTTTACAACGACTTTATGCGGCTCTATATCCTTATTTAAGATTCATTATCTCGCCAGCTTACTGATTCATAGGGAAAATAGATAATTTTTTTTTTCTCCGTTCTTTGTATGACTAGATTACTGCTTAATATTATACAAAATTGACCTAGACCTGTTTTTAATAATTCTTTAGATTCTGTATAATCACCATTACTTCATGTTTTTTTACCTTTTATTTTATTATTATTAAAATATATCTTAAGATTTATTATTTGTTTAAAGATTCATTTATTCTTTTGTTCTTTCCTTTTATTTATTTTTTTTTACATTTAATGTTCCTGATTTTCTTTTAGAACTTGTAAATATGTTTATAAACATTAATTTCTTTTTCATTTGGCTTTCATCAATCAATTAAATCAAATCACCTTGTGATTTATTACATGATAAATGATTTCATTTTTATATTATTTTTGTCCTTTTATATTTGTTAATTATTGTTGTTTCATTTTTTTTTCCTTTTCCAATTTAGAGCTTTAGTGATATTTTATAATGTCTTTTTTTTTTTTTTTAATTTTTATATTTTACTTTAAGGCAATAAAGCCTATTTTTTAATGCCTATAATATTATTCCTATAATATAATATCGTTCCTGTAATTGTACGTAGAACGGAAAGTCCTCCCTACAATTCACTAGTCAGTCGATCAGGATATGAAGGCAAAGAGGTTAATATGTGATTCGGACCAATCAAGACGCCTTCAAAAGAATGATTGCCATTGTAGTAGGCAAGAGACTACTTGGAATGCCAAAAACGAGATGGATAGACAGATTCAACAAAGATGTTAAAGAGCTGCATGCAGCAAACTGGAAAGCAGTAGCCCAAGATGGACAGGCCTGGAAAAGGCTGGTTCTGGTGGCCAGAGATCTGAACAGCCAACCGAATAAATCATAATGATATTATTCTAAAGGGATTAGTCCCAAATAAATAAAGAACATTATAATAATACTGAAAAAACTATCATAAGATAGAAAACTTACTATCAACATTAGCTTTTATTTTAACAAACTATGTAAGAACTCTGGGTTGTACAAGAGCCCAAGAGGAGAAAAAAAGGCAGTTAATTCACCCCAATTTTTTATTACTTTAATGAAAAATATGTATAATTACTAGTCGAAATTGATGAGTCTGTCAAGTATAGGTAGGGGGAATAAAAAATGGGGGCTGTTTCAAAACATTAAAAATAATTCATTTTTCATTCAGAGATCTATATCTTTGAACTACCAACAACTATAGAAAATCTGATTGAACATCAAATTATTTATTAAAGTAGAGTAAATTTGTTAAAATATGAGGCCGGATAGAGCTATTTACGTTCAATAGTTCTCCAGATATAGATGTTTATGTTTTAGGAACAACTAAAAATCACCAGTTTGCAAATTTATTTTGTCGAATATCATAAAAACTACTACTCCTACAAACGTTATAAATTATTTTATAGTAAATTTAACTCTCTTTAACTTGAGTGCTAACAGACATCTATACGTCTTATGGTTTCTGAAATAAAGGTTTTTATAAATCAAACTTATTGTCCGAACAACTAATTATGTTGAAAAACAAAATCTGATAATTAGATCTTTATACAAGTTGTAGTAAGTCATGTTCTTTTGAAAGCTACATTTGCATTTAGTTTGTGACAATGAAGAATAATTATTACTAAATAAACATTAAATATGCCTTTGCTAAAGTTTAAGAGCCTTATTACAGTTGGAAGCCAAGTAAGAACATTCTCCTGGAACGAACTCTCTTAGATGTAGGGCTTTATCAGGAACCATTTATAACGAAACCTTTGGAACAAACTGAAATATAACTTTTAGCAAACATCATGAAAAATACTATTCCTACGAAGATGAAGGTCATAAATTACCGTATATTACATGAAGCTGGCTTTAATTTGTGTGGGTGGCTAATAGACATTTATACGTTGCATAGTTCCTGAGATATAGATTTCTCAAAATAAATTAACTAACTACTATTCTTTCAGTACATTTTTAAGGAATATTGCTTTTTAAAAAGCTATATCTCGAGAACTATCGAACGTAAATAGCTCTGTTAGGGTTCACATTTTAGCAAATTTACTTTACTTTAAGTAACGTTCTCTTAGGTTTTCTAATGTTGTTGATAGTTTTAGGATATAGAGCTCTGAATGAAAAATTAATTATTTGAAACAGCAACCATTTTTTATTCCCCCTACTTATACTTGGCTGACTCATCAGTTATGACTAGTAATTGTACAAAATATTGGGGTGAAATGACTGCATTTTTTCTTCCCGGCTCTTGTACTAGTGGGGGATAGAGTGGGCTCAGGGATCTTAAGTTCGAGAGTATTAATATTGTATATAATAGTATTAATGTGGTAAGTGCTTTTATTGTTATATTAGTTCAAAACTTATTTTATTTTATTCTTATTTCTTCATGTACATAGTTTGATTAAGTTTATTTTATTTATCTTTCAGGTTATAAACATATATTATATTTATATGTAATGTTTTTATTTATTTAATTTTCTAGTTTTGGTATGAATGTTCTCATTTATCATTATATTTTATTCCTTAATGTTGTGGCAGACTCTAATGCTTACGATTATGTAAAAATTATATTGGATTACATAAAATTTGATTTAGGTTAAATTATTGGGAAATAAAAGGGAATGTAAATTGCAATTGAAGAGCTATTAGCAGTGAAAGGAAAAGAGAATTATATGGAAAGACTCATCAATATGTCTTTAGAAATTTAGAGTGAGTCTGTCCTTTAAATCAGCGTGTGGCCAATACTGAATTCAAAAGGGTCACTGATAGAAAGAGAACGTAAGGGGAATACAATTCTGGTGCGCACATCACACAAATGTCACTTACCACCTTGAGATGAAATTAATCTTAATATATTTCAAAGCAGATCTTTTTTTTATTATTGAGTATGACAATCGCTCTACTGTTTATTTTATGTTAGCAAGTGAAAATAAAATCTGAACATTGTAATAATATCTAGGAAAATACAGTAATTATCAAATTCTTTCATATTTTATATTCATCAATTGTTTATTAAATTTAAAAATGAGATATGTTCATTTTTTTCAAATTAAAAGAAACATAATGATATTTAAAAATTTTATCGGAATTCTTTATTTTTTTGTTTCTTTTGAAAATAC
>NW_027110713.1:288131-290232 GCF_000696795.3 Halyomorpha halys | reverse complement strand
ATTTTTTTTTATTTTTATATTTTTTATTTATTTATTTTTTTAATCTTTTTTTTTACTTTTATCATGCCATAGGCGTTGATGACCAGAGGGTTTTACGCCTTTAAGCAACAATCAACAACAACAACGATTATTAACTCTCTCTGCCTTAGTTCGTTTAAGGTGGTTCCGTTAAAACCATTACGAAATATCAAATTCTTTCATCGTTTATGTTTGTATAGCCATTGTAAACCAATGTTGAATAGTTGATTATTTTATATAAATTGGTATGAAGATACTTATGAGGATTTTTTTTTTTAATTTGGCGACTAAACCCTGTCACAATGTATCAATGAGGATAACACCTGTCTAACGTAAAAATAGGAATGTGCTATCATTTTGTAAATAAAGAAGTTACATACACAAAGATATAAATAAATGAAATTATTGTTCCTGCAAACATTTGTAATTGGCTTGGAATATGAGTCATTATACTTTAAAAAAGCTTAAATTTTATCGGCTTCCTAAAGGTCATTCATTGTGAAACTATTTTAATCATTTGAATTATTAATGCTGGAGCTAGGAGGAAAGCACAAATTGTGGGACAAAATGCCCAGCTAGATAAAACTTTACTGGGGCCTGATGGTATCTCAAAACTTTTTAATAATGCTGATAAATATTCAAGATCCTCTTCGCTGCTGGCTCCCAGCCCTCGAGTGCAACAAGGACGCTAATATAAATAAGAGAATTATATAGCGAAGTGTAACAGGGGAGGGGTTGAAAAAGATGGGTAATGGAAGAGCCTTTTCTCTATTCATATCATGTCCAGAGAGAAGCATAGAATTAAATCGAACTTCAAATGAATAATACTATAGACTGTAAAAGGATTAAGATCCTATTCACCAGCAGTTGCATAATTTTATATAATTTGTATAATTTTATTTCAAATATACAATTTATCTTTTATAGAAGTAAGTAATACTAATAAATTAATTAATATTTTCAAGATGAAGTAGTCTTAAACATTTATTCGAAACTGAGTTCCAAATTTGGGGGTCGGTATAAGAAAAAAATAGGTATCTTTAACAGTCAAAATTATGTTACATCGCCGAAAATTGTATTTTTAAAATAATGAAAAAATTATCAAATACTTTTTTTATAGCTTAGAATTTTTTTATTTCCAAACGCTTACTTACCTAGTACTTACCTTAAGGAAACATTTTGAACTGTTTATAAATAATTTAATCGATTTCCTTTCATTTACATTATAGATTATTTTTCATTCTACTTTATTGTTATATATAGAAAAGAGTTAATAAAATCAACCATTTTTATTTTAATGCATTATTTATTTATTTTTAATGTTATAGGTTCTACTAATTAAAGTAATTAGATATAGTGAATGAAAGTACTCTTATCTTATTTTAATATTCTTTATTTAATACATCATAAACGACGTTTTGGGGCTGTCACCCCATCATCAGGCATCTACAAAAAATTCCACAATATTCATCTTATGCATACAACGATTAATAAATATAACACAATTTTTAAAAAAAATAGAACAATCACCTTAAATAAGTATATATCCTGATATTACATTTTCTATTCTCCTTATTGGTCATAAAATATTAACAATAACCATATTGTTGTCAGTTACAAACAAACTTAATAAATTTAAATTCCATATAAATTATAAATAAGGTGATCTAAAACATAATGTACCTTCATTGAAACCCGGTTATCTTTACAGAATTTATAACAAATAGATCAAAAACAATGTACGTTCTCTCCTACCTCTATTCCACAAAAGATGACTAATATATAAAACTATATTACATCATCACACCACTGTATTAAATTTTTTCCAATAACCAATAATATTGTATCACCTAAAATTACCAAAGGATTAACAATATCTATGTAATGTGTACATAAAGTTTTAGCATCAGTCTTAAAATTGATAGCGTTATCTATTTTGGTGATATGTATTCCTTCTGTTATTTTTCTATTTCTTGTGTGATTGACTATGTCTAAAATTTTTGGATTTTTAAAATCAAATTCATGTTTAAATTTTATACTATGTTGGGCCAATGCTGTTGTGTTAATATTTTTGACAAGCTTC
>NW_027110713.1:287407-287905 GCF_000696795.3 Halyomorpha halys | reverse complement strand
TTAAAGGGGTAGACTTGAACTTTGGTGTGAGGATTGCGTCAAGATTACTCTAATAAATTTGAGTTTGGACGGGCATCACTGGATAGATACTTTTTAAGATGTTTTTAACCTTTGTCACGTTTGGTGCCGTGGGGTTTGAGTTATCTATTACAGCAACCTTATAATATTGAGGGTTATGGTAATAGGCCTGGAGTAGGGATTGACTTTTATTTAGTACCGGCCCAGAGATTGAAAATGTATCCTTCGCAACCTCTGGTTAGCAAATTAGGATTACCTGTTGGATAACATCCCATAATTATTGGTGTTATTGGCACCACCTTCTGGTTCACAAAGTCTTTATTATTATTATTAACTCTTATTGGCTACATAGGATTATCTAAGCAACGGTCATACTCAGAATTCTTATTATATATTTGATTTTTAACCAATTTATTTATTTTTAACTTATTCGTCTGGTTTTAGCTTATTTATTTCTTTTTAACTTATTTACCTGTTTCT
>NW_027110713.1:283808-286160 GCF_000696795.3 Halyomorpha halys | reverse complement strand
CTTATACATGTGTAATCTCAATTTTTCTTGACAAACTTTTTTTTTTTATCTTTATTGAAATTTACAACTCTATATTACATAATACATTTAGTAAATATGATATTAGTTAAAATGGAGTGCTACAGGCGTGTAGAGCAACTACCCACTCTAATGGCATTTTACATCAGCTGGTCTCGTGGACATCTTCTTTTCAGGCGCCTCGGAGGATTGTCAGGAATGGATGAGGAAGCAAGGCTAGAAACTAGGGGTTTTGAGTGGTTAGAGAGTGTATAATGGAAGGAGTGATATCTGGTTCGGGCTAGATCGGTTACATAGGGAACATTAAGGTCTTTATGTATGATTTTATTTGTGACAAAGTAAGGAGCATTGAGGATTTTACGAAGGATTTTGGATTGTAAGGATTGAATACGAGAGGAATTCGAAGGTTTAGTGGAAGTCCCAAAGTTCAACTCCATATGTCCAGATTGGCCTTATTACAGTCATGTAGATCAGTCTTTTGTAATGTGTTGGAAGTTTAGACCGCTTGTCCTTGGCCAACCTACATTTAATTAACGGCTATTCTAATTTGACTAAGGTTAAATGGAAGTTAAATAATCGGGTATTATATAGTATAACCCTCAGGAGCGTCCGACAGAACATATTTTTATCATGAATGGAAGAAAAGAAACTAGTTGTTTTGGGTGGTTAGGGAATTTATTATGGAAGGATTGATATCTGGTTCGAGCTAGGATTCATTGTTAAAACTTTTAAAAGGGCTAGGAGATATTAGAGAGATACTAGATAGGGCTACTATTCAGTCGTGCAAATTTATGGCAGAATCCAAAGTAGATTTTTAAAATTAAATAAATAATAATTTACATCTTCATCTTCATTCTATTATAATATAACAACAGGGACAGTGTAGGACTCCAACGGGAGTCTTGGGCCGACGAAGGAAAATAAAAATAATAGAGTATAATATATTTTTAACCAACCTAATTTTCAAATATATTCCTTGGGAAGGGGGAGGGATGGAGAGATGACCTTCCATTGTCCCAAGTTGGGATAAGAGGTATTCCACTCTTGGATGAATTTTCAGGTTTGTGGTCATCAGTCTTTTGTGGGTTGGGAATCACTGCTTTGTAGCTTACATATACTCAAATATTTTTCCTTAACAAGGCAAACATTTTTAACTTCGAATTTCCAATATAAATTTTCAATAATAGCCCTGAAAGTCACCAAATTATTTGGCAATTATCAACTACAAAATGGTGTGGCAGAGAGATATGAAACCGTTACTTTCCGATCCCTAGTACTCCTTGCTTCAATATGCTTTATCAACTCAGCCACTTACTATGGATCCGATATTATCAATTTAACTATCCATTATTTCTAAATCGTTATATAATGAATTATTTGTGGGAGTGAGTGGGAAGACACTACTAAATCCAATTTCGAATCCGAAGGCTGTGACAGAAATTATTTTCTGTTGTACTGTAGTCGTGAGTCAGCCCTGTTGGTTAGGGATCTCTCCGAACTACACCCTGCCTCATGAAGTAGGTAGCCTTTATTATTCTGCACCCTTCATGGGTTGTTGCGGTACAGATTTTTTTTTATCTGTTTAAAATTTATTCTGGTCGTTTTTATTTACTATTTCACTGACTGTGTATTGGACTCATAAGAATGAAAAAAAAAAACAAACACAGACAATTGTGCGTATATTTTGTGTATAAACATGTGTTTTAGCTGTACTGTACAACTTTGAAATTTTGACCTAAACATGAGAGTAGAGGGGCAATTAGGCTAGTTCTCTGTTCAGTGCCTCCTATGCTTACTCCACCTCTAATATTTATTCTTATCGACCCTCTCGGGTCGGGGGATGACGCTCTGTACCCAGCTCTGTGACATTTCACTCATGACCTCTTCCTTAATATACAAAATACTATAAGTAATCTTCTTTTTTTTTTTTATAAATATTCCGCTCTATTACGAAAATGAATATGATCCAACAGAAGCAACAATCATATTTCAAAATATGTCTAAATTAAAAAAAAAAAACTAATTACGAAATAATTCTATCCCTCCGTATCTCATTAATCACATTCGTGGGTTATTAGTGAAGTCGGCTTAAATAATAAAACGTGATAAAATAATCTAGTGCCTCTCATATCTGAACCAACTCAATACTCTTCTTAAAAAACATTTATATACTATCTTTATGTTACCCACAAAGATGTAAGGAGTTTTCTATATGATGACCATACTCAGAGGAACATGGGACGGAATGTAATTGCAAAATGAGCGTGTTGTGGAAGGAACATTTTTTTTTCTTCAAAAATACCGAAGAATTATATTATTTCAATTTCTTGAGAC
>NW_027110713.1:279943-283198 GCF_000696795.3 Halyomorpha halys | reverse complement strand
AAATATTTAGATGTCCTTGAGGATGGCTGAAATGGCCGAAACGTTGGACTGTTGAAATAAAAAGTGTTGAGACTAATAAGGATGCAATTTTTGATTTATTTAATACCGAAGAATGTTAGTTCGTTTTTTTGTTTTTCCACCTATACCTCGAAAATTATCTATTTTCGCTCTATCGGTTAGTGTTATGTGTTGAGTATCAGATCTTAGGCGCTGATTTTTCATTTCCGTTACTATATCCACAATGTTCTGTTTGTTATTTGGTAAATCTTTATCATTATCCACATTTTCCATTAGTTCATTCCGTTTTAGTACTTCTATTTGTGAGTGTTTGTAGGAGCCTCTGGAAATGTATTTGTCATTGGTTCTGCTCTTCTCTTCCAATAATCATTACTTCTCCATTATCACCTAAAACTGCTGTCTGTATTTTGGTTGCTATAATTGTATAATACCAGTGGAAAGTCAAAGAATTTAGACAAAATAATATTTAGAATAAAAAGTTGTAAAATATAATAAAGAATGATAAAAAACGCAAAAATAAAAGGTTTGTTCTATCAACTGTCAGTTTTCTTTTTCGCCAGTCTGAATATTTTCTTGTCTCCATAGTTATTAAACAATTAATTTTCTAATTTCACTTAAACTATATATGTGCCTTTCATTTGACAAGTTGATTAACTCCATTGAACAACTCTTTGCATTTTCAATATTGATTCTATAGCAATTCGGGATTGAATAATTGGTTAAGAGCAGCATTTAAGTCTTTGTAAACTGTTATATTTTTATATTTCTTCCATACATTTTCAAAAGACAAATGTTAAAATATTCCAACGAGAAATATAATAAAAATCAATAAAAACATATCCTTCATTACTTCTTTCTCGATAGGCCATTAGTGAATGCTGTTTGCTGGAGGGCAAACTTAGGAGAGAACTTTGTCATAACGAAGTGGACTCGAAGGGTGCTTCATTCGAGAGAAAATAAAGAGGATCCTTCAAATTATCTGTTAGTCACTTTTTTTCTTGTTATAATTCTAAGTAATTTTGAAACTTTATCGAACTTAAGTAGATGATAGTAACAAATGTGAAATCTATAAATAAATGTAACAACCTAATAATTACGATAATCAGTTATCGGTAGAAATGTTAACTGCTCATCAGATACTAGATATAATATTATATTCTTAACATACATTTTTTTCGTATTAAAATAGAAAAAGAAATTGCTTATTCAGACTAAATTTTTATTAATTTAATATTTTGCTCGTTTTAGCCTGAATGAATTAAGTAATTTTAATTGTTATAGCATAAAACTATATCATTGAACTACATTTTCCATGTTATACAAAAATGCCAATATATATCTATTTTAATTTCATTTTATTATTTTTTCCTTATCAAAATTATTGTTTGGAATAGATGAAAATTCATCTTAAAAAGAAGAAGAAAGAAACAAGTGAACATGAGTGACGAATATTTCAGCTTAATATAAATTGAGGAGCGGCATTGCTCAGTGGTACTAAATCATTGTGCTACTAACTCCAAGGTACCTGGTTTCGAATTCGGGTGACAGATCATTATTTATTTTGTTACTGTGACCATCAACCCTGTGGGTTCGGGACCCCTCACTGGGCCACCAAGCCTCATAAAGGGGGTGTTCCGTTTTTTAGAGAAAAATCTGTCAGTTGGGCATGATTTTGACCAAATCACACTTCCACAAGTGTTGGTCTAGTAGAAGTACTTCCATACAAAGTGAAGTACCTCTTACCCTTCTCGGATTGTATCGGTATGGATTTATTTTTTATTGATTACTAAACCTTAATCTGCACTTACCTTATAGTTTATTTCATGTAAATATTAAAACATAATTTTCTGAAACTAAACACTATTTTTTTTTCATTACACAACATTATCTTCTAATTACCTCTTAAATTATGGACGCAAATTTCCGTTTTTATTTTTTTTTTTAATATTTATTTATTGCTATTTACAACGGTACATTATAATACATTTAATAATTCTGATCTAAGTTAAATTGGAGTGTTACAGGCGTGTTGAGAAACTACCCATTGGTAGCACTCTAATAACATTTTACATTAGCTGGTCTCGTGGCCATCTTCTTTTCAGGCGCCTCGGAGGATTGTCAGGACTGGAAGAGGATGCAAGATTAGAAACTAGGGGGTTTGAGTGGTTAGAGAGTTTATAATGGAAGGAGTGATATCTGGTTATGGCTAGATCGGTTACATAGGGAACATTAAGGTCTTTATGTATGATTTTATTTGTGACAAAGTAAGGAGCATTGAGGATTTTACGAAGAATTTTGGATTGTAAGGATTGAATACGAGAGGAATTCGAAGGTTTAGTGGAGCCCCAAAGCTCAACTCCATATGTCCAGATTGGCCTTATCACAGTCATGTAGATCAGTCTTTTTTAATGTGTTGGAAGTTTGACCGTTTATCTAGTAAGTGCTGTAGTAGAAACGACCTCAACAGTATAATATATAGTATATAGTTTCATGATATTTTTGATGTCAAAGCATAAAATCTGATTGTATGGCAGTAATCAGTTATCGGTTCTTAGCCATCGAAATGCTGTTTGCATTTGAATTGAGCATATTTTAAGTCTCTTTGAATTGGGTCAGGCTTTTTGTTATATTTGGATCACACTCTACAAAAATTTTAAAAAATGTATCATTGATTTAGTATTGTTTCTTAAGTATCCTTCATCTCTAGTAGAACACAATCCTTAACCTGCATGCAAACTCAGAGAATGTTAGATAGACTGACTATCTATGCATATCATAGAATATGTCAGCTAAAGTTATCTGGAATGTTGAAGTTATTATCTCTTTAGTATAGTGTAGTTGAAGTTATTCGTACATATCACTGTTTTACTTTTATTGAGACACATTTGAAAAAATAAATGTTTTATTTTTATTTTAAATCGGTCGTGTTCTAAAGAAAGACTGGGGTTACCTTTTTTAGTACATTCGTCCTGGAGTCCCGAACTAGTAGTGCTGCCACAAAGCTAGAACAGAGTACCGTAGGTACAATCTATGTAATACATCAGAACACAAAAAACACAAGATATAAAAAAAACCTTTTGTGTCAGATGTGTCACTATTAAAGCAAGGGAGATATACAGTTATTTTTTTTAGTTCAGTCCAAATGGTATTTTCAACAACGAATAGACTAATTGCATTAATTTTTATCTCGGGAAAAAATGTACTGAATGTAATATTTTTAAGGATGTAATAGCATCT
>NW_027110713.1:275526-279893 GCF_000696795.3 Halyomorpha halys | reverse complement strand
AGGATGTAATAGCATCTGTGTTTCGATCAGCCTCATAATCCTGTAAACATTTTTTTTATATTTATTTATTGATATTTACGATTTATTGCATAAAAATACATCTAGTGAACGTGATATTAGAGTTACAATGTCATGATCTAGACTTGTGGAGAAACTACCTCTTAATACCACTCCAATTACATTTCTACATAAGAAGGTCTCGAGGCCATCTCCTTTTTAGGCGTCTCGTAGGAAATAGAGGAGGGAGCACGGTTAGAAACTAATGGGTTTGGGTGGTTAAGTAGTTTAGAATGGAAGGATTGATATCTGCTTCGGGCTGGATTGGTAAAATATGAAGGTTTTTATGGATGATTTTATTTGAGACGAAATAAGGACCATTGAGGAACTTCGAAGGGTTTTGGGCTGTAAAGATTGAATAAGAAAGGAGTTTGATAGTTTATTGGAGTCCTAAAGCTCAATTCAGTCCATAAGGCCTTCTTATGGTCGTGTAGATGAGTCTCTTCTAATTAATAGGAAGTTTAGATTGCGTTTATCTAGTAAGTTATAATAGTCAGAATTGACGTACAGTTTCCTGTTATTTCAGTGTTTTGTGAGGATTCCATGTTACTCGTTTGTCCAAATGTAGTACAAGGCGGCGAATCTGTTCGTCAAGAGTAAGAGTAATGTTTTTCCTTGAGGATACTATAGGACTGTCGATAGGTTTGTGACAAAGGGTAGTGATTTGATGAGATTTGTAAGAATTTATCTTCCAATTCTGACACCATTCTTTAAGAGTTGTGATGTGATATTGGAGGGTTTGGTAAGCAGTTAAAGGAGTGTTACTAACTACGAGCACACCTGTGTCATTAGCATTAGGTAAGGATAGTGTCAGGATTGGTTGCGATTTTAGCTGAATAGACTTTTAGAGGTGGGACCAAGGATACACAAGGAACACCAGCGGAATGAGAGAAGAGGGATGAATATGAACCATTGTAGTTTATTTTGAATAATCTATCAATGAGAAAGGAACGGATGATGATAAAGTACGAGTGACAGACTCGATCAAAAGTCAAAACATCGGATTCCGCCTTCGACAGCATTTGGTAGCCCCGTATAGTCCAGCGGTTGCAAGTAATCTATACTCCCTCGTAGTTAGTTACCTCAATAACAGGAGTCTCAGGATAAGGGGTAACTATTAACTACTATGAGGTCGAGAGTACAGGGTTCGGTCCTATCTCCAGCTCTGTGGAAACTTATATTCGATAAGTTGCTGAGGGAACTAGAGGAGAAGGGATTCCTTGCCACGGCCTACATCGACGACCTGGCAGTCATCGTGGCCAAGAACAGTAGAGCCAGACTAAAGACAGAAGTGGAGAGGTGCGCCAGTGTCGTAGGAGAGTGTTCCATGAAGAGGAAGTAGAGTATGACAGCTGCTAAGACTCAATCCATACTCACAAAAGACTCCACGGTCAGAGTTCATCCGATTATCCTGGATACTCAAGAAGAGACGGTTAGACTGGTGAGGAGGTGACATATCAATACATACATAGCGGTATAGACGGTGTAGAGGATGGAAGGATATTACTTTGAGGGATACCAGTGGACTAAGAAAAGAGGGATGAATAGGAACCATTGTTGTTTACTTTGAATAATCTATCAGTAAAAAAGGAAGGGATAATGATAAAATATATAGAGTGCAGAACATATTATTAATAATAATTTAAAAGTTGCTTAAATTTTATTATTGGCCTTAATTAATTAATTTTATATAAAGTAATGTGAGGGAATTTCCAAAAATATGACCTTAGTTTAGCTTCAGAAGTACATTAATATTTTCAGCATTATTGAAGAAAGAGAAGTATTCACTTGCCACTTGTTCATGATAATATTAAAATTTAACAAGTTGTGTTCAACTTTTCACTGTGAAATTTGATTTCGAAAGCTTATTGAATGTTGGTATTTCAAAAGCATTGCCGATACCTTGCCTGTACAAAGGGACCCGAAAGCCCCGCCAATCTAATGGAAACTTAAATTTAAACTCATTTTCACCTTTGGCCTTCTTTAAAAATACATTAACTCCCAGTTTCCTCGGAATTATCCGAACCGGGTCAGGTCTGGTAATTGCCTCATTAGACTGAGTTACTGCCCTGCCCTTGGGGAAATTCTAAAAGCCTACCTTTAGCACAGTTTCCTACAGAACAAAAACCTAATTTAAAACTTGAAATGTCTTCAAAATTGCAGCATTTGTTTTAAAACTTATTCTAAAAGTAAAATTCCTTTATTTCTATACAAAATAACTACAATTAAGATATGGAGATACGCAATACAATAGGCTATGCATTTTAGATGAGAACATAATGGTTCACAACGAGAAGAAATGCAGATGCAAGAAATGCAAACGCAAAAACGTTTGATGCATGTGAAAACGGCATAAATCCTCATGAAACTTATGCAACTATTTTCTTATATTAATAATTTATATATTGAATTTACCGACTTGGCCAAGTGTATAAAACTCCCTAATTTATTCGGTTTTGCAGGGAATAGTTTACCACGTCCTGAAATCGTTTAAATCATCTAAATGTTGTTACTGAGGGATATCATAGGGATGGGGGTTTATGCCAAAAACTGGTGATTGCAACTCTCATATCAATAACATTCGTTATGGTATGAAATAATGATAGTACAAAAGGGATGCCAACGAGATAGGAATTACGTTTCATTAACAAATATTTCCGCAATGTCATTGATTTGATTGTAAATATAAAACAGAAAGTTAATATTGATGGATTACTACATAGTACACGGTACATTCCCAATAACTATATGAAAAATACTATTAAAGGTTATCTCTTTTAGGGAAAACATCAACTTTTCAATTAATTTTTTATCAAAAATATTTAGGTATAAAATCTGAATTCGTTCAGCCAACAAAATTAATTGGAAAGCTGTGAATTTCTCAAAAGAGAGAACCATTAATTATTTCATGGAGATGATGGTCAAGGTTGCGGTTAATAGAGAAACAAAATTAGTTAACAACTATTTATTTTCCGACGTTTCGCTCCACTTTGTAGAGCTTCATCAGGGATGTTCAAGTTTGTAGCTTTAGTAACTTTTTAAAAGAAATGTGAAAAGTCAAATGACTTTTGAAAAGTCTGTAAAGCTATCAATTTGAATAGTTGTTTCTCTTTTTACTGCAACCCTGACCATCTTCTTCATAATTTACAATTAATCGGTCAACTAATCATTTATATAACATTAATTATTTTGTTTGTTAGGGGAAATGTTTTTAGCACCACTGTGAATTATAGAAATAGCCAAATTTCAAATACTTTCTTTTAATATACAGTTAGTTAAGAACATGCAGTATAATGCTGGTTTATTTACTTATTTATACCAAGATAAATATATAAAGTTTAAAACATTCGCGTTTTTTTCTTATTAACTCTACGGACTTGGAAATTAGGTTTCTTGTTCTCATCTCTGTAGAGCTTTTAGAAATAATTAGGAGCGCCACATTGTGAGTATAAAATACAATATCACTTTACATTATATACAGTAACACACTTAATACCTAACATTGAATTATCATATATAATGAACAGCTACATCTTCAAATTGACTTGGTGTCTTCTAGCGATACAGTTTACATTTTTTTTTCAGTTTCAATTTCACAAAATTTAATAGTTTAATACTCAGGATTTACAATGATAAAATAAGTTTATAGATCACTAATAATAAAAATTTCAACGAGTAGATTTTTTTTAATTTCAAATGTTGACATCTTTCGTCTTAAAAACAACTTTTGACTAAGACATCCTGAAAATAATGACTGCAAAGCAGTTCTCCACTTTTGTTAACAATAGTAGGGCTATTATTCCCGTCGATTAGACCATCGTGTATTCACCATTACCACTTTCGGTAAATCGCCTCAACTCCTAAACCGCCACTAGAGGGCAGAGTTAACTACCGGAGGGGGTGTGGGTAATGACGAGTTAGTTAGTGGGCGGGGCCTAGCCCCGCAATTAGCCAGCACTTGCCAAGTTACACGATCACCAAGTCCCCTTTCACTAACTAGCTCCTCTAATTAAGATGTAGTCGAAATCTATCCAATTGAGTTTCCTCTAGATCAACCGGTTACAAGCTATAAAGATACTTCTCACGAGTCATCTGTGTTCTTTTACCGGTGGATTCAAGGATTTTTTCATTGTTTCCAGCGTTGTGATGATAGTTGGTTAGCTTTTTTACTAATTATATTTCTTATGTTTGGTTACATTTACAAGTTATAATGAAACAATTAAATGTGTTGTAACAGTATATATTTATTTGTATATTGCCAAATTAACTGCATTAGTAGATTTAGTTACGATAACTCTCTGAATCTTATC
>NW_027110713.1:273412-275476 GCF_000696795.3 Halyomorpha halys | reverse complement strand
AGCATTAGGTAAGGATAGTGTCAGGATTGGTTGCGATTTTAGCTGAATAGACTTTTAGAGGTGGGTCCAAGGATACACAAGGAACACCAGCGGAATGAGAGAAGAGGGATGAATATGAACTGTGGATTACTTAGAATAATCTATCAGTGAGAAAGGAACGGCTGATGATAAAGTACGAGTGCCAGACTCGATCAAAACTCTGTTCTACATCGGATTCCGCCTTCGACAGCATTTGGTAGCCCCGTATAGTCCAGCGGTTGCAAGAGCTCGACACCCACAGTAATATATACTCTCTCGTAGTTAGGTACCTCAATAACATGAGTGTCAGGATAAGGGGTAACTATTAACTACTACGAGGTCGAGAGAAAAATCGATAGAGGATGTCCGCAGGGTTCGGTCCTAGGTCCTAGTCCAGCTCTGTGGAAACTTATATTCGATAAGTTGCTGGGGAAACTAGAGGAGAAGGGATTCCTTGCCACGGCCTACATCGACGACCTGGCAGTCATCGTGGCCATTAACAGTAGACCCAGACTAAAGACAGAAGCGGAGAGGTGCGCCAGTGTCGTAGGAGAGTGTTCCATGAAGAGGAAGTAGAGTATGACAGCTGCTAAGACTCAATCCATACTCACAAAAGGCTCCACGGTCAGGGCTCATCCTATTATTCTGGATACTCAAGGAGATACGGTTAGACTGGTGAGGAGGTGAGATATCTATACATACATAGCTGTATAGGCGGTGTAGAGGATGGAAGGATACTACTTTGAGGGATACTAGTGGACTAAGAAAAGAGGGATGAATTGGAACCATTGTTGTTTACTTTGAATAATCTATCAGTAAAAAAGGAAGGGATAATGATAAAATATATAGAGTGCAGAACATATTATTAATAATAATTTAAAAGTTGCTTAAATTTTATTATTGGCCTTAATTAATTAATTTTATATAAAGTAATGTGAGGGAATTTCCAAAAATATGACCTTAGTTTAGCTTCAGAAGTACATTAATATTTTCAGCATTATTGAAGAAAGAGAAGTATTCACTTGCCACTTGTTCATGATAATATTAAAATTTAACAAGTTGTGTTCAACTTTTCACTGTGAAATTTGATTTCGAAAGCTTATTGAATGTTGGTATTTCAAAAGCATTGCCGATACCTTGCCTGTACAAAGGGACCCGAAAGCCCCGCCAATCTAATGGAAACTTAAATTTAAACTCATTTTCACCTTTGGCCTTCTTTAAAAATACATTAACTCCCAGTTTCCTCGGAATTATCCGAACCGGGTCAGGTCTGGTAATTGCCTCATTAGACTGAGTTACTGCCCTGCCCTTGGGGAAATTCTAAAAGCCTACCTTTAGCACAGTTTCCTACAGAACAAAAACCTAATTTAAAACTTGAAATGTCTTCAAAATTGCAGCATTTGTTTTAAAACTTATTCTAAAAGTAAAATTCCTTTATTTCTATACAAAATAACTACAATTAAGATATGGAGATACGCAATACAATAGGCTATGCATTTTAGATGAGAACATAATGGTTCACAACGAGAAGAAATGCAGATGCAAGAAATGCAAACGCAAAAACGTTTGATGCATGTGAAAACGGCATAAATCCTCATGAAACTTATGCAACTATTTTCTTATATTAATAATTTATATATTGAATTTACCGACTTGGCCAAGTGTATAAAACTCCCTAATTTATTCGGTTTTGCAGGGAATAGTTTACCACGTCCTGAAATCGTTTAAATCATCTAAATGTTGTTACTGAGGGATATCATAGGGATGGGGGTTTATGCCAAAAACTGGTGATTGCAACTCTCATATCAATAACATTCGTTATGGTATGAAATAATGATAGTACAAAAGGGATGCCAACGAGATAGGAATTACGTTTCATTAACAAATATTTCCGCAATGTCATTGATTTGATTGTAAATATAAAACAGAAAGTTAATATTGATGGATTACTACATAGTACACGGTACATTCCCAATAACTATATGAAAAATACTATTAAAGGTTATCTCTTTTAGGGAAAACATCAACTTTTCAATTAATTTTTTA
>NW_027110713.1:257871-266342 GCF_000696795.3 Halyomorpha halys | reverse complement strand
TTCGATAAGTTGCTGGGGAAACTAGAGGAGAAGGGATTCCTTGCCACGGCCTACATCGACGACCTGGCAGTCATCGTGGCCATTAACAGTAGACCCAGACTAAAGACAGAAGCGGAGAGGTGCGCCAGTGTCGTAGGAGAGTGTTCCATGAAGAGGAAGTAGAGTATGACAGCTGCTAAGACTCAATCCATACTCACAAAAGGCTCCACGGTCAGGGCTCATCCTATTATTCTGGATACTCAAGGAGATACGGTTAGACTGGTGAGGAGGTGAGATATCTATACATACATAGCTGTATAGGCGGTGTAGAGGATGGAAGGATACTACTTTGAGGGATACTAGTGGACTAAGAAAAGAGGGATGAATTGGAACCATTGTTGTTTACTTTGAATAATCTATCAGTAAAAAAGGAAGGGATAATGATAAAATATATAGAGTGCAGAACATATTATTAATAATAATTTAAAAGTTGCTTAAATTTTATTATTGGCCTTAATTAATTAATTTTATATAAAGTAATGTGAGGGAATTTCCAAAAATATGACCTTAGTTTAGCTTCAGAAGTACATTAATATTTTCAGCATTATTGAAGAAAGAGAAGTATTCACTTGCCACTTGTTCATGATAATATTAAAATTTAACAAGTTGTGTTCAACTTTTCACTGTGAAATTTGATTTCGAAAGCTTATTGAATGTTGGTATTTCAAAAGCATTGCCGATACCTTGCCTGTACAAAGGGACCCGAAAGCCCCGCCAATCTAATGGAAACTTAAATTTAAACTCATTTTCACCTTTGGCCTTCTTTAAAAATACATTAACTCCCAGTTTCCTCGGAATTATCCGAACCGGGTCAGGTCTGGTAATTGCCTCATTAGACTGAGTTACTGCCCTGCCCTTGGGGAAATTCTAAAAGCCTACCTTTAGCACAGTTTCCTACAGAACAAAAACCTAATTTAAAACTTGAAATGTCTTCAAAATTGCAGCATTTGTTTTAAAACTTATTCTAAAAGTAAAATTCCTTTATTTCTATACAAAATAACTACAATTAAGATATGGAGATACGCAATACAATAGGCTATGCATTTTAGATGAGAACATAATGGTTCACAACGAGAAGAAATGCAGATGCAAGAAATGCAAACGCAAAAACGTTTGATGCATGTGAAAACGGCATAAATCCTCATGAAACTTATGCAACTATTTTCTTATATTAATAATTTATATATTGAATTTACCGACTTGGCCAAGTGTATAAAACTCCCTAATTTATTCGGTTTTGCAGGGAATAGTTTACCACGTCCTGAAATCGTTTAAATCATCTAAATGTTGTTACTGAGGGATATCATAGGGATGGGGGTTTATGCCAAAAACTGGTGATTGCAACTCTCATATCAATAACATTCGTTATGGTATGAAATAATGATAGTACAAAAGGGATGCCAACGAGATAGGAATTACGTTTCATTAACAAATATTTCCGCAATGTCATTGATTTGATTGTAAATATAAAACAGAAAGTTAATATTGATGGATTACTACATAGTACACGGTACATTCCCAATAACTATATGAAAAATACTATTAAAGGTTATCTCTTTTAGGGAAAACATCAACTTTTCAATTAATTTTTTATCAAAAATATTTAGGTATAAAATCTGAATTCGTTCAGCCAACAAAATTAATTGGAAAGCTGTGAATTTCTCAAAAGAGAGAACCATTAATTATTTCATGGAGATGATGGTCAAGGTTGCGGTTAATAGAGAAACAAAATTAGTTAACAACTATTTATTTTCCGACGTTTCGCTCCACTTTGTAGAGCTTCATCAGGGATGTTCAAGTTTGTAGCTTTAGTAACTTTTTAAAAGAAATGTGAAAAGTCAAATGACTTTTGAAAAGTCTGTAAAGCTATCAATTTGAATAGTTGTTTCTCTTTTTACTGCAACCCTGACCATCTTCTTCATAATTTACAATTAATCGGTCAACTAATCATTTATATAACATTAATTATTTTGTTTGTTAGGGGAAATGTTTTTAGCACCACTGTGAATTATAGAAATAGCCAAATTTCAAATACTTTCTTTTAATATACAGTTAGTTAAGAACATGCAGTATAATGCTGGTTTATTTACTTATTTATACCAAGATAAATATATAAAGTTTAAAACATTCGCGTTTTTTTCTTATTAACTCTACGGACTTGGAAATTAGGTTTCTTGTTCTCATCTCTGTAGAGCTTTTAGAAATAATTAGGAGCGCCACATTGTGAGTATAAAATACAATATCACTTTACATTATATACAGTAACACACTTAATACCTAACATTGAATTATCATATATAATGAACAGCTACATCTTCAAATTGACTTGGTGTCTTCTAGCGATACAGTTTACATTTTTTTTTCAGTTTCAATTTCACAAAATTTAATAGTTTAATACTCAGGATTTACAATGATAAAATAAGTTTATAGATCACTAATAATAAAAATTTCAACGAGTAGATTTTTTTTAATTTCAAATGTTGACATCTTTCGTCTTAAAAACAACTTTTGACTAAGACATCCTGAAAATAATGACTGCAAAGCAGTTCTCCACTTTTGTTAACAATAGTAGGGCTATTATTCCCGTCGATTAGACCATCGTGTATTCACCATTACCACTTTCGGTAAATCGCCTCAACTCCTAAACCGCCACTAGAGGGCAGAGTTAACTACCGGAGGGGGTGTGGGTAATGACGAGTTAGTTAGTGGGCGGGGCCTAGCCCCGCAATTAGCCAGCACTTGCCAAGTTACACGATCACCAAGTCCCCTTTCACTAACTAGCTCCTCTAATTAAGATGTAGTCGAAATCTATCCAATTGAGTTTCCTCTAGATCAACCGGTTACAAGCTATAAAGATACTTCTCACGAGTCATCTGTGTTCTTTTACCGGTGGATTCAAGGATTTTTTCATTGTTTCCAGCGTTGTGATGATAGTTGGTTAGCTTTTTTACTAATTATATTTCTTATGTTTGGTTACATTTACAAGTTATAATGAAACAATTAAATGTGTTGTAAGAGTAGATATTTATTTGTATATTACCAAATTAACTGCATTAGTAGATTTAGTTACGATAACTCTCTGAATCTTATCTGGGATATCCACTGTTTTCATTTAATCCTCCATATTTGATAAATAAGAAGAAATTTTTAAAAACAGAGTTTATAAAATCACATATATTTCAAAGAAATCTAGCACTTTCAGTCATGGATTTTCGAATTATATCTAAAGAATAATTCAACCATAATACACATATTTGATTTGAAAAAACTCAAAAAGGTGCTAGGAGATATTAACAAAATACTTACACTTCAATTTATAATCCTTTGAATAATTACTGATGCACCCAACAATTTCAAATTGCCATATGGCTGATTTTCCAAAAATTGATCATATTGAATGTTGGCATTTCATTAAAATGTTATTGTTTCCACGATATTTTCTACAAAATTATTTATCGACATATTCACAATTTTTATTTTCTCTTAAACCTAATAAAATTATACCGGATTTGAAACCGGCTATAACTAAAGCTACAGCTTAATTTTAATACAAATATATTATTTCTTGTATATGATATGTACAATTTATTCACTTGTAAAAATTGTGTGAAATATTGTTTTTTTTATTGTAATAATTAGTTAATTTAGGTGTTTAACAATTATTAAATCTTTTTGTTTACTGAATAATTATGTTGTTAAAAAGAAGTCACATCTTTATTATTATTATTTTTTTTTTATAAATGCATATCAACTACTAAATTTTTACGGAACTGTACCGTTAGAAAAAAAAAACATTGGGTATGAACCACCGAGATCATTCTAACAAACGAGCAATGTTGTATCTATATTTTCTTCATTTTGTAATTTTCTTATGAAAACCAACTATACTCGTTGAACTGCAAAGTGTATGATGCCTAATTTTCCTAAATTATATACTGCATCTACATCTGATTCAATAATAATATGCTATTCTAAAAACTGATGACAGAAAAAATGATAGTGCAATGCAAACAGTCTACATAGCTATACCCTGCCATTTGGATTTCTGGAGCTCAAATAAAACGCCCTCCGCGCAGAAAGCCCAATACCGCAGGAGGTGGATGAAAGCTCAGTGAGGTTAGAAGTGGGTGGAGTATATTGAAAGATTCCAGGAGCACATCCTGATATAAGGACATCAGCTTTCAGGACCTCTATGTCCTTAACCTTCTATTCGCCTTATTGAGAGCTCAAGATATGCTTTAGCCTACAATTCTGTCCCTACTCTCTATTTATATATAAATATTGTTGGGTTCTTTTATTACTAAAATATATATTTATTATTACATCTATTAAAGTACAAAGAAAGGCATACTAACTTCGCTTTTGAGCTAAATCTGAGCTTTCTGTAGGAATAGATTTACTGGATATAATAACAGTTGAATATATAAGTAGATGATTGGGGGGGAGGAGAGGCTGTCAGTGAAGAACACAAATAAGTATACACTTATTTAAAATTAAACATAAACTCCTTTATTTTTGATGAATTTCAGTTGTTTATTGTACAAAAATATTTTAATGTTATATGCACTTGTAGTTTGCTTATACATAACACTGTATGCATTTGTTTTCAACAAGTTTACCAGTATTCGTGTAATTTTATCTGAGTGAGCCTAAATTTTAAACATAATTTTGCTAGCGTAAATTTTTTGTTGGCTTTCTTTTTGGAATAAGCACCCCAAACAAAAGTAATAAATGTGGAATAAACTAGCGGCTAGCGGTACTAACTTTGTTGAGAACTTAAATCCCATGAAGATCGATAGCGCCTATTTATCTCAACTCCGGCCGGCTGCTAATTCTGTATAAAATAAGGCTGTTGTTCCAAAGTAAACAGATAAAAACGAAATTATATCTCTGAAAATTTACATTCCCTATCTGAGAAAATGGGAATGTTCTCCCATCAGTTTACTCGAATACGTTTAGCTTGTGAACCACATGAAAAATAATGCTGTGGAATTGAGATAACAAAAAATTATTGCTGAAGAAACTTTTAAATTATGACAGATTATCGAGTTATCGTTACATCTATGTGGTATAAACCTCCTAATTTACATTATTTATTCTATTACATTTTTTTTTTATTACGTTTCTCTAATATTGAATAAATTTTAAGTTTCATTGAACATGCAAATATTTACAATTGAAATATCGATTTTGTTTTGATATTATACGAATGAAAAAATAAAAAAAAATAATCATTTTTGTATCTTTTTTTTCGGACTAAGTGCACCGCGGCTACTGACGGCCTATTGTATGCCGTATCTGCTCAGAGTAGGCCAATTGCCTTTGCGAATCTGGATATCCACCGACTCGCAAACCTTGGGGTCCGAGATGCGATCCTTACTGAAGATAAGGGATCGTGTTGCTACTGTATCATATTTCCAAATTATGTGGTAGGCAGTCTCATCATCCTTTCTGCAGAACCTGATATTTATAGATATGGTTATTTAACTGACAGTGATAACACGAGGAGGTCCCTCACCTCCGGACTCAAATAGCTGCTGAAAGGATAGCTCATATGTAAAATTAAATATAACAGGTAACCTTTAAATACCAAAAGTAGTAAGAGGTAAGACACAACACGAATTACTTTTTCTTTCTACACAGTAATGCACTACTAACTCACATTTATTTTTTTTTTTGGGGGTTTGGGAAAAAAAAAAAAAAAAAAAAAAAAAAAAAAAACTGACAGTGTCCCGTCTATAAACTTGTCACCTATCTTAAAGTACTTCTGTCCATATTAATAAGAGTGATGCTTCTCGGTCAGAATCCCTTTAGGAACAATTTTGAATATTCCAGTCCTCTGATTTTTCTCCAGAGTAACCAAGGGTATGCCTCTTCGCATGATTGAGACTAATTCCACATATGGGGTCTGGTGTAAAAGGAGTGGTCCCAGATCCTTTCATACCTGGATAGTCCGCTCGCTCATTACCTTTAATGCCTTTGTGTTCATGCACCCATTCTACCGACACCTTATTGGCCAAGGAAAGAGAGTTTAAATTAATCTTACACTCTTCCACCAATTTAGAGCGGGCTAGATGGCTACCTGACTATTCGTAGGAATCGTGATTAGCCTATCCCTCGTGTCCTCTTTTATTAGATTCCGGGGACAGACATTAATTACAAACACCTCAGCCTGAAATACTGTAGTGTGCTTTCCTAGCGATATGGAGATGCCTTGATTAGGCCTGTCTATCCTCCATATTCCTGTATCTGATCCTTGTTCCATTAAGGACCCGTCTGTATAACAGTTTACTACCGAGTACTAATTAACTACCGATGTTTGAAGGAGTCCTGAGATAGCCTCTGAAAATTTTCCTCCTATCAGCACAGCGATATCGCCGGCATATCCCTGCGTGTAGAAATCTGCATCATTAGATTTGATCAGTAAGGTGTCAGCCATCAATGGTCTTCAATCACATGTATGCCCTAGCTCTGATGTGAGCAATCTTCCTTCCAACTATCCATTTGGAAGAAACCTGTCACACCCCCTTTGATTTCCATGGCTCTTGCCTTAGTTCTATAAGGGGTGTGGTCAAAGCCACCTTCAATATCAATAAAGACACCAGCCATAATCTCCTTATAGGGCAAGCTCTTTTCAATCCTGAACACCAAATGGTTTAGGGCGTCCTCAGAGGGTTGGCAAATCGTGCGCTGTGTAGTGGTCTCTCTACCAGCGTAGTTTCCCTAATATCTCTGTCTATAACTTTCTCATGTACTGCGGTAGTCAATATTTTGATACCTTGGTTAGTACTCGCCGGGAACTTTGTTAGCCGCCAGGGGTTGGTAAAAAGGACCACTAGGACAACTTGCTGTACAAGTTCTCCCCACTATATATCAAAACCAATAGTTTGTAATTAAAAAAAGAAGATAAATATGAACTATGAAAGAATTTGGTAATTAATTAAAGGTCAAAACGGTTTTTACATATCCGGCTAAAAACCGACTGGAAAATCGGAAACAGCCGAAAATGATCAAACTCTCTGATCACATTCCGTAGTACATGGCTTCATCATTTTTAAAATTGTTGTGTTCTAGGCAGAAATCAATTTGATAATGTGTTTGATCTTTTTCACACCTTAACAAACCCGTGGATGAAAATAAAATATGAAAGAATTTGATTATTATTTATTTCATTCCCATGGTAGTTATGACTAGTGAGGTTTTACTTTGTATGAAAAAAATAGTAATGAGACGTATTGTCATTCTGAATAATAAATAAATATCTGTTTTGAAATGTAGAAGAGTTGATTTAATCTCAAAGTAGGTTGGTAAAAGTTGTGTGATGCGCATTTTTTCTTATTAATTTATATTTAGTAGATAAGATAAATTGCGTTTTTCTCGCGTTTAATCCACTTTTTTAGGTTTGAAGGTGCACCCACTATGCAATATCTGGAGAGCTGAAAATATTATCTAACTACCATTGAGTTACTAAAAGTCTTGTCTGGAATCATTCAATATTAACCAATAATTATTTCATTTCTTTTACTTGATTTTTTCAGCACTATTACTTAGAACTTACCAAAATAACCTTGTAACCAATATTAAGAAGGATATTATTTTCTTGTTGTAATATACAAGAAGAGATAGGGACACCCCGATCTAGAAAGATGTGAGGGCTATCAAGAAGGCGGATCACGTAGTCAATATGGCGGCAGTTACACCTGCCAGTCCTATCTACAAACGACCATATTTCAAAAACTTTCTTCCTCCACCCATCTTTTCCTTTACAGGCTTTTATTAAATTTTCTCAATTTTAATTATTAATGATATTTTTTTTTAATATTTGTTCATGTTAATTTCGAAAATACATTATATAAATATGAAGTAGTATTGGATGCTCTCGGAAGCATGTGATTTATAAGATTTAGAAAATTTCCATAAAAAGGACTGCTTTGGGGACAATTTTGAAAATCGAAATAAGTCAAGTAATAGTTTGATATGGACGAAAAAATGTTGATTCATATCATAAAGGTTATAAATATCCTTATGAAAAAACAAAACAAAAAATTATCAGTTATATATTTTAGAGTATTAGTTTTAGATATGGACAGGAACGGAACTTGATGGAATTACTGCCATTATTCGGGATTATTTTAAAAGATATGTAAATTATAGTTATTAAGTAGGATTGCTTACGTCACACACACCTTATAATATATAGGAAGGAAAACTGGCTTTATCTCCTTCTAATTCTTGGAGACCTCTCACATAGAATTGCGTCGGGCCCTCTCCTCTCTACCGACTCCTTCTTGCCATTTCCTATCTTCCCCCACCTCCTGACGTTCTAAATAAATATATCAGTACGTTAGACGTTAAGATTCTAATCACGCTAGGAAGAGGCTCAAGCAAGCACGCCAGAAGTCGTATAGACTCTACCACCTGCTTACCTCACA
>NW_027110713.1:252782-257051 GCF_000696795.3 Halyomorpha halys | reverse complement strand
GAGGTATAGGAATCGGGAGGGAAGAAGGAAACATGGAGTAAGTCCACCTACAATTTTCCATAGCCCAGTCATTCAAAATTAATTTACTCTTTTAACCATAAATGTTTTATTTCGACCACCCCCTACACTACGTGTAACTTAGGTAATAGAATTTTATTTTCATTCAGTCATGTTTTATTTTTCAATTATACAGTCCACTTAAAATTCAACCAGCTAACCAAAGTGAATGTGTGCCTGGCATTCAGTTGAAGGCATGCTTTATATATACGTTGCATACATCAGTTTGTAAATAGAAGTTGTACATATCTTCTGGGTATATTTTCCTATAAAGTAAATAAACTAAAGCATACTCTGCCCTGTGGCTGGTTTCTTTATTTACAGTAAATTGTGCGAAATTTGAATAAAATTAATTCTGAAGTTGAATATGTTTCTGGGATATTTTTAAATCCCAGAATAAATGATTTTGTCGGTTTTAAGAGACAAATAAAATTCTTGTAAGTTAGTGAAGCCATATCGAAATCAGTATGTGCTGCTGATTATAATTTCTTTACGTTAATAATTTACAAGACATGCGTTTTCATAAATCAAAATTTGTTTCTTAATTTTGTGAATTTATTTTGACTATTATCGAAATCCGATCTAAGGAGGATGATCAATTAAAACTACTTGGGTGTTAATAGAAATATGTGGGTTTGATATTGGCCAAAATAAATTCACAAAATGTTTATTTTCAGCTTCAAGAAGATATAGTATAATATAATCCTAGTATCTCTAGGATCAACGAATGGGCAGCAAAAATGATCTCAAGCTCAATGTTTAAAAAATTAAGAGCATTCTCATGGGATCCAAGTACCTGATTGATCTCTTCCTTACTATCACCTGATGTACTTTAATCACCAACCCTTAGAGTGATTTTTGATCATTACTTATTCTGGATTGACCAGAATATTCTTCCAGAATTCCAAACTTCCCGAAAATCCATAGGGCGAGAAGATTATATAGGGCATTAGTTCAGGACACAATTCAAAGATCTCAATCGGCCCAATAGTGACAAAGCAGACCTCCGCCTCAGCTAACACTGATACTTATTCCCTTCTCCTATTCCTGTTTCCTGCCTTTATCCCTTCTTTATCCCCACTTTATCCTTTATTCCCTTTACAGCCTTAGATTGACCTGTCGCTTTAACTTAGCTAAGATTCACAATCTCCGACGGGAATTGCATCAGCGCTCTACCAAGATAGAAAAGGGCCTTCGCATGTTTCTTTTCTAAAAAGTTCTCCATTTCAAGTTTGAACAAATTCCACAAAATATTCTGCGTAAAAACACCTTTGCATCAAGTCATGTCTATTGCAGAAGCTGTAATAATACAGCTTGACTATGCTTTTTTAAAGGTATTCTTATGTTAAACCAAATTGCTTAGTAATGTATGGCATTCTCTGCTTTGTAATTGTGATTAACAAACTTTTTATTTTAATATGCAATTAAATACGCTGAACCGTATATTTTAACGGTTTGCGTTTATTTTAAATAAACGTTAAAATATTTCAGAAGCACGTAATCCTTAAATGGTTAATGTATTTTATTATAGGTTTAGATTTCATTATTGCGTTTTAAATTACAAGCATTATTCAAATGAATTCCTTTGTATTAAAAAAAAATATATATATATATATATAAAAACCAGTTAACAAATATTGTATGTTACATACTTATATCATTCTGGGATTTTCCCAGGCATTTAAGGATTTAAGGCAAAGGGCAATAAAATTGTCTAAAGTTTCAGACTGGAATGACAATTTTCCTGAGATCTACCAAGTACTGTTAGCAGTAAGGAAATATCTTATGCTTCTGTCGACAAGATTCTAATGATATTTTAATGTTGGAAAAAAATCTAGAAAACAAAAAATAAGCTAATAGTTCATTAAAGGGGATTTCATAGAGAAAGAATAATTATATATTTTTCAAAATGTCCCAATTTTTAATGTATCAATGTATTATATTTTATTATTGTACAATTAAATTATTCTATAGTGACCGACAGTTGAATTTACAAGAAACCGGTGAGTCTAGACTGGCTACGCGACACAATTACAAGACAAAGATTAAAGGAGTCCTTGTAGTTTAATATATATTTTTTTCGATTTACACTGAGGTAAATTATCTCGCAGAGGCCCCTCATCTCCAGATATTATGGTCAAAGTTTAACAGGACAAGCGTTTCAATACAAAGATAATTATTTCAATAAGACCTTCAAGTACCTACAGTAGAAACGTAGTACTCATTTTTTTTTAATACTTATTTATTGCTATTTACAACTGTACATTTGAATACATTTAGTAAATATGATCGTTGTTATATTGGAGTGTTACAGGGGTGTAGAGAAACTACCCATTGGTAGCACTCTAATGACATTTTACATTAGCTGGTCTCGTGACCATCTTCTTTTCAGGCGCCTCGGAGGATTGTCAGGAATGGAAGAGGATGCAAGATTAGAAACTAGGGGGTTTGAGTGATTAGAGAGTTTATAATGGAAGGAGTGATGTCTGGTTCGGGCTAGATCGGTTACATTGGGAACATTAAGGTCTTTATGTATGATTTTATTTGTGACAAAGTAAGGAGCATTGAGGATTTTACGAAGTACTCAATTTGAATTATGTTTCTCCTTCACATAATGCACTTACACATTCTTGTCTATTTTTGTTACAGAGGGATCATACAAAAAAAAAAAAAAGCTGAGCTATTTTGACGTGAAAAATTTTCCATTGTATTGGAGTCTGAAAAATCTTTTATTACACAATTTTTTTTACTTTCACTTACGGATATATGGAATATATGGTAAGGGGAAATATTTCATTTGTGCACAAATGTGTGTGAATAGTTTTTTTTATTTTCTTGAAAACTGCTTTAGCGATTTTTATTAAACCTTGCGAGGTTTAAGGTGTCAATGTACAAATAAATTGTCTTTATTGCCAGTTAAGTCATAAAAAAATCATCCACCAAAGTACCATTAATGTCGAATATTTCAAAAAAATAAACAGTTCAGTATTATTGATAGTAATAATAAAAATAGATGAATTCTAAATATGGAAGAATTTAATGAATAACTAAATAAGATAAAACTCAATATCTTTAAGCGATGAAATTGGTATCAAAATACGTCTTGAAACATTTTATAATGTATAATCATATCAAGGGAATACATCATACACTTTATAATGTATAATCATATCAAGGGAATACATCATACACTTTATAATGTATAATCATATCAAGGCAATACATCATACAGTTTATAATGTATAATCATATCATCATATCAAGACAATATATCATAAGTGTACCTATCTCCTTATTAAGACTAGAGAAGTAGAAGGACTGTATATATTTGATCTTAATTCAACTGAAGACTCTGGTAGCCATTTCTATAAATGAAAATAACCTTCCACTGAAAGAACGTAACTCATTCATTTCGTTTTAATAAATTCCTGCTGCGTTTGACGAGAACAACCCACCCATTCAGTGTAGATGTTGACACACTGTCAGGCTTTTAAAGCGAATTTTCACTCCGCTGTTAAATTTTTTCTTCTTTTAAACTGAAATTTTCAAAAGAACATGCCTTTAAAATATCTCTTTAAAAAAAATGGGAAGTGGGTTATCCCTAACGCTGTTTACTCAAATAAAAACCGAAAAATATTTTTATTTGTATTAAAACCACGTCACTCATTCTTCCTCTGTATATTAGTACAAGAGCCCAAGAGGAGAAAAAAGACAGTTATCTCACCCCAATTTTTTATTACTTTGATGAAAACTATGTCTAATTACTAGTCAAAATTGATGAGTCTGCCAAGTAAAGGTAGGGAAATAAAAAATGGTGGCTGTTTGAAAGCAATAAAAAAATTTAATTTTTCATTCGGAGCTCTATATCTTAAAAAGTAGGAACAACACAAGAAAACCTAAGAGAACGTCATTTAAAGATGAGCAAATTTCCTTAACTATGAGCCCTAAAAGAATTACTTACGTTAAATATTTCTGGAGATATAGCTTTTTTAAAAGCAACATTTCATAAAAATGTGGTATGGGACGTACTGAAAGATCAGTGGTTTGTGAAGTTATTTTGAAGAATCTATATCTCAAAAACTATTTGACGTACAGATGTCTATTAGCACTTAAATTAAAGATAGTTTAATGAGCTATAAAGTAGTTTATGATGTTCATCTTCGTAGGAGTAATAGTTTTCATGACATTTGCTAATATAAATTGATTTATAGT
>NW_027110713.1:251660-252662 GCF_000696795.3 Halyomorpha halys | reverse complement strand
CAATATTGGTTGTGTAATTTCTTAGAAATAATTATCTTGGAACCAATGATACATTTATTCAATGGATGAGCGTATATATAACGATGTTTTTAATCGTAACTAGGATCTGCAGGTTTTGTCCAGGTCAGGTGCGTTTCTAGTGAATTTTGTACCCTAATTGGTCTAATAATTAGGTTCCATTCAACCTAAACATGAACAACTGAAATTTATACAAAAGCTCAATTAAACTTGATCAGTATCTAAGCCTTATAAAAAAATTAACTAACCGGGTGCGTTATCAAAAGTGACGTTCAAACATGTGAAATCTTTTAGTTTGGTTGTTATTTGTTTAGTGGCGCCAAACTTCATTGGTCATCAACGCCATTTGTATTTTATTTAATTTTGCTTATATTAGTTTAATTTAATTTATTTTTTAATTTGATTGTTTATTATTTTATTTATTTATTTTATTAATTTTTTTTTCTTCTGTTCAATGTTATATTTTTTCAGTAAATGTTGTGGTTTTAGAAACTGAAACACTAATTCTATTGTTTTATCATTGTCTCTAAGGGTTTTTGAAATATATGGGTTTAGTCATAAGCTATTGAGGTGGGCCATATACAAAAACATGGGGATTGTTGGAAAATATGGCTAATTGTCAAATTGTTGTTGTAATACTGGCAGTTCGGAGGCATCTTATTCTTTTGAAATAATATAGTAGTGGGTGAGCCTCGTGTGACCTATTCTCAGCCTGGTCAGTACAACCTCCTCTCTACGGCATTTGCGACTGGAGGGACCCCAGGGCTTGACATCCTTTTTAATAATTTTTAATTTATTCATTCCACAAAGATTGCCATTTATCCTTACTTCCTTTCCAAGAGGTTTGCTCATTTTTGATGGAGTTAAAATTGCTTTACCCCGTGAAATCTTTTAGTTCCATTAAACTAAACGGTAAATAAATAATTTTAATTACAATTACTTACCAAATAAACTATTTTGAAATGGCTGAAGTTAAACTACAAT
>NW_027110713.1:247730-249899 GCF_000696795.3 Halyomorpha halys | reverse complement strand
CTATATTTTATTTAATGAACACAATTAATAGTTTGTTTATAAGTTATTGTATTTAGTTAAAATTAAACATTTACGTAAACTTTATTATTATGATTAATTTAACATAAATTAAACCAATATATGCGATTAGGAGCTAAAATAAAATGTGTTCTGTTTTTCAGATCGATGTACCAGTGAAAGTGTGGTAAAAGATTTTTTAGGAGTGAAACAAAGTTTATATTCCTTTTTAGCACCTGAAGAAACCCTTAAATACGAATTTTCGAAAAAAATTGGAAAATTTACTTTTTTCTAAAAAAAAAAAAAAAAGAAATAGTTGACTTACTTTACCCCAAGCCACATTATGTTTTTGTGATTTTTTGTAAATGTAATATAGCTTAATTGAATCAGGGATATTTTTTTCTTATTCCCCAGAAAGAGACGGATCGATTGATATAATATAACTGAAAAAATATTTCATTATCTTTAAACGTTCTCTTGGTGAAAGGGGCATTTTGAAAAAAAATAAAATAAAAAAGCACGTAAGTTCAAAAACTTTATTGTAGACAAAAATTCGATCATTTCTTTTTTTATTTATATACTAGCTGACCCAGCAATGCTTTGCTATTGCTATATTTGAGGATTTGTTTAGATTCAATGATCACATTTGATAGTTTGATATCAATTATTGTAAATTTTAATAATATGAAATATTAACATAGATTTTTATTAACAACCCTCACTGTACATCAATATTAGTATTATATTGAAAAATTTTCGCCCAACTAGCCACTACAATGACCTCAGTTGAATGTTTTTATAAATTGTTGTTAATATATTATTACATAATATTCTCATTCTACGGAAAGAGATAGTACGTAAATCGGTCCAGTAATTGAAAAGTTTATTGTGGACAAATATTCGACTATTTCCTTATATTTCTTGTGCTTTTGATGACTAATCCCATTCAAGTGCTTCTTGTAACCGGCTTTTTATTATATTTTCCTTTGAATCTATGTGTTAGTCTTGTTCTCGTAGAATGTATTTATTTGTTTGTTTTTTGGTAAACTGATCTACTGCTGTGACTATTATTAATGGTCTGGTCTCACATTGCCGTCTAATAGTAAATTTGTTTAGCGGGTCACTGGAGAGGATCTATAAGGTTGAATTCCGGAGAGCGAATTTGTTGATCGGGTGAATTAAAAAATTATGTAATGGTGAAATTGGAGGAGCAGAAATGGGAAAGAAAAAAGGAATGAATTGAAATATTTGTATTTGGTGTATAGACCGAAATTGAATTGTTTTCATTAAAACTTATTATACCATGTAATTATATGTAATTTATGTATGTTCGATTACGGATTGATAAGTATGCTGTGTTATATAGCAACCTGATGTATTTGGGCAGCATAGATGAATAAAGTATTTATCTCTCTTCTATAGATGATGTGATAAGACGGTAACTATGGTAACGTATTTGATAACGACTAATTTTGCCGTATCATCGTTAATACTGGCCCAATTTAAGTGATATTTTTTCTTCTATAAGGCAAAATTTTTATCTAATGGATTTTCATGTATATGCTACCTAGTTTTTTTAATAAAAACCCTCCTTGTGCCTCAAAAATAACAAATTATTGGAAAAATTAAGACCGACTGACAAAGATAAGTGTGGTAAAAGATTTTTTAAGAGTGAAAAAAAAAAACGATATTTATTTTCAGCACCTCGAGGAACACTTAATGAGTTTTCGAAATAATTAGAATTTTTTTTTAAACTATAAAAAACTGATATAACTTCAATACTACTCGACCGATATACATTAAACTTCACAGTGTTTTAGACCTATATAAACTGTATCAGAGGAAACAAAGCGGATATTTTTGAACAAATTAGACCCAGAAATATCAAATAAAAACGTGTGATTTTGTTTTCTATTTGAAACCCATATTTCGCCCTCATAAGGGCATAAAATATAACTTTTGCCAATATCAGCTGAAAGAGCAGACATTCAGCTTTCCAACTGTTATATTAATGTACAAATCAAATAAAATGAAAAGGAGTTATGAACGATTGTATGAAAAAATAGTCACCGGAGAGAAAAAAAAATCCTCGTAATAAGTCGAGGCGAAAAATTTATCGTTTTTCCTTAAAAAATGTTATTTAGTACTTTGATACGAAGCTTAAAACTAATA
>NW_027110713.1:245448-246915 GCF_000696795.3 Halyomorpha halys | reverse complement strand
GCTAGGCAACCTCTTAGCGACGATTATCAACCCTTAGCAACTGCCTCAATTACTCATTATAACACACAAATGTAATTACTCATTTTTCTTTCCAAATAACTAAATTCAATTAAAATAATAAAAATAAAACTAAATATAACTAAATTAAATACTAATAAAACTCAAATACTATTTACAATTATTTACAAGGTAATTATATATTATGGCGCTAACGATCTTTAAACCTTCCCATTGGGAAATGGAACATTTTGAAAAAAAAAGATGCACGAAAATCAGTGCACTAATAAAAATGTTTATTGTGGACAAAGTTTCAAAGCTTCCATTTAATATATACATATATATATAGACTAAACTGTTGTATAAAATTGTCTATATTGCTGGATTCGATGCTTTTAATACTTTATTTAATAAATCTGTAAAATATATTGTGCTGGACGCAGAAAAAATGTACATCTTGACTCGGCTTGATGTATTCTTAAAATATATTGTGCTGAACGCAGAAAACCTATATATCTTGACTCGGCTTGATATATCTCTTGTCCATTCAGGGTTTAGAGGCAGAACTTATTCTGATACAAATGTCATAACGATATTTAGATGCTATCGATTCTGACTGGCCCTTCTGTTGTGTGTCCTATCATATTGGAATCTTCTTGTCTGATCTTCTCACCGCAGATTCATTCTTCAATAACCTAACGCTATATACATTTCAACTGATAGTAATTGGTTCATTTTAATTTGGTACCAAATATTTGAAATAAAATTTTATACTTTACTTAATAATGATCAAGATAAATGCAATATAATTTAAAAAGATTGTGTGAAGGTCCAGTGTAGCAATTTAGTATTTTTTAATTTTATAATAATAATAATAATTTATAATCTTAATTTTTTCTTGTGACTGATAACTTTTTAATAAATAATTCAAAGTTTATCCATTATAGTCTCAAAACCTTTTATTTCTCTTACAAGTCCGACGTTTCGGCCAATCCGGCCATCCTCAGGGATAATCTTAATACAATTTTGAAACCATATAATTTAAACAACTCTAACTCATGCAGGCTATTCTGCCCAGGTCAAAAACATCAATATCTAATTAGTCAAATATCACTTAAAACAAAGTCAAAATCATTCATCAGCAGACACTATTTCTTAAACTTTTATCACAACAACTTGTTGTACTATAGTACTTGATGAACTACTATAATTGCAATTGTGGTCCCAAAATTACAATTATAAGCTAAGCCAAAGTAATTGCAATTACCAATTATAATCTTATGCAATTGTAATTTTTTCCCTAGTATTCTAAGTAATTGATAATTACTTTTATATTTTATTTTATCGTATTCTGAAATGGCTTCAAAATATGAAAACTATATCCAGTTTAAGATTGTGCACTGATGTATAGATTTATTAACATATTACGGTACTTTTGCATGTTTTTGAAGATACTGAAATTAAATATAA
>NW_027110713.1:244513-245282 GCF_000696795.3 Halyomorpha halys | reverse complement strand
CATTTTTGCTAGTATTATCATTTGACTGGCAGACTCTCATTTCCTTATTGGCTATGCAATGAAGGTTAATGAAAGTGCTATCAATGTTTTCAACGGATAATGTCAATTCCCATGGGCTATTGTTAGCTGAATAAACTACCAAACATAATAAAATTAATAATTTTGAGTAACTGTACAATGATAAAACTCATCAATAAAGAAAAATTTCTTTTTCAATACACAAAAACATTACTCAATTTTGTCTTACAACTAAGGGAGTTTAAGCAACCTGAGTCTGGCAGACTGAATTGATCCTGAACAGACATAATAAAAATCATATTTTACCTGATAAGACTTTTTATTAAGGTGGCCCAAGGAACACATATCTTTCCTAAACATAACCTATTATCTATTTTATTATTTTATGTAAATTATGTTACAAAACACTTTAAAGATATGCTTGATTTTATATATGCAAATTTAATATTCTAAGTAGGACTCCATGGAATTTAAATGTAAAGACATAATTAAATTCGTAAGACATAAATAACAGCGGTAGGGGCTCCCTCACCACAGCGTGCCCCCCGCAAGGAGCCGGGTCGGAATGAAGCGGTTCAGGATTTGATCGCCCCCAAGCACGCCATTGCATCGTTTTCGACATTAACAGGAAGCAGTTTGAATCACGGCTGGCAGTGATGTTTCCGGTCAAATCCAATATATCAGCAATAAATAAAACCGAGATGTATACATAGGTAATTGAAAAAGCGGGTACAATAACTTACTTAAGGAA
>NW_027110713.1:241315-243763 GCF_000696795.3 Halyomorpha halys | reverse complement strand
GAAGTCAAATATTTATATATCAGTTATTATGTTCTGTTCTTCATAACTTTCCTCATCCTAACTTTCCCCGGTACTACAAGGTGTCTCTAAAAATATGTCCTCATAAAAAGCATACTTTTTTTTTTTTTTTGCATTCACTATTTTTTTACAACAGGCTATGCGTTTAATTTTTAATTTCAGTTTCATAAAATTGAATAGTAAAGAATTGATGGACCAGCTTGGTGATCATTCATTAGTTTCCTGACTTCTCGAATTTGAAATGAATCATTCATATCACTAATTAGTACTGGAAGTGATCACTCAATGAAGGGTCCTTGTGAGTTGGTTAGCCCTGCCAAATCTATCCATCATTGGATTTTCTCTGCGCATCGTTCTCTGTACAATCCATCTTTATCTGATCTTTCATTCGTATCTTCATCATCGTTGATATTTAATTTTTTTCTTCCTTTTCTGACTCATGAACTTTCTTATTCTTCTGTAATTTCATGTAAGTATACAATGTAGTGCACCACATATCCTATATCTTATCCTTAAAGCCCTTTAACATTTCAAACATATAATAAATCCCTAAATAAAGAAAAAATTGCCAAAAAAAAGGACTTAATTAAATCCATATTATAAAATATAAAAACTATATCACTGCTTTTCTTGAATAATTATTGAACAATTAAAAGTTTTTTGGGTTTTTTATTTTGTGATTGTGCCGTAGATAGGAGTTCATTTTTAACAACCCTAATTGCTTTAAGATAGTCTGTTGAACAACATAGATAAAGAAAGTATCATCTGTCTATAGTTCTATCTTTAGAATACGTCCAATTCATAATTAAATTTTAAATGTTAAGTTAAGTTATAAGTTATTATATATAAATTCATGAATTTATACTATTAAAAAAAATGAAATGTAATTTATTCAGTATATCGCCATAATCAAAGATAAATTAAGAAAAGATAACACAACAGATAAGTTGAGATGAGGACACACCGGATTACTCTTGCGCATGTGTTTTGGTTAGTGGGACTTTAAGTTGTTCAATATGAACGGTCCTGCGCTTTTTGGGTTCTCTAATGCTCTCAATAGTTACAATATTATGTTCCCTTATTATTATCACCCTGAATGGTCCCTCGTATCGCTGTATCTCCTTACCCCTGTTTGATCCCAACTTTCTATATACAATTATCTCAATTTTAATCATTCCCTTCCTATCTGTGAGGTTTAAATTCTCCCGAGCTACTCTCCTGGTTGTTTCCCTCTTCAATTTTCCCCGGACTTTTTCCCATAGCTTTTTCCTAGTGACATGATTATTGCTTATCTCATCACCGTCCCCCGCCGTGCCCTTGTAGTCTCGCCGGGTTCCACAAAGCCCGAAAAGGATCTCAAACGGCGAAAACACCGTTACGGTGTGCACCGAATGATTGTATGCCGCAATTGCCTTTGGCATCGCCACGTGCCGGTTTTTTTTTATTACAAAAAAAAATTGTTTTACTTTTTAATAACAAATAATCAATGTTGATTAGAGATCTAATAAATCCAGTTCCTTTTAATTTCGTAAATAATAATTGCTCCAATATGTTTTGTATCATTGGATATTTAGTTTGTAGAACTTAGATCATTTAATTATTACTCTGTAATTAATGGTTTAATAATTCAATTGAGAAATAGATATTTTTCGGATGAATACAGTATTCCAATTACATGTATTAATTTATAGACTTATTTGTAATATTATATTAATTATACTTATACTTATATATTAATTGGTAGTACAAGGAAACAATATTAAACAATGTGGAAATATAAAGTGCTATTTGGATAATAGTTAACATTAATACATATACAACTGCCATTTTAGCTATACGAATTAACAACAGATATAGTATATTGCAAATGAAAATGTAAATTAATCTAATCTACAATCTGGGGTTATTAATCAACGAAAATGTTGAATATGAATGATGAATTATATATCATTGACTTTAATTGACAATTATATTCATAAAATTAGCACAATTATTGACTGCCAGTATCAATTGAAATTGTCATGGTTTATAATCGCTTATTTCTAGAACATACATTAAAAAATTGCACTTTACTTCTCCTTTACTCCTGTTATTATTTACTTATTCACATAACACATATAGCCCCTCACTTTTTAACAATTGCACAAATAACTTTCTGGTCCTTCTTCTTACAATAAATAAAATAAAATTTTATAATTAAATATAGCGATCAGTATGACTCCACTCTAAATCCTCCAAAAACTTACTGAATTAATTAACACTTAAGAGTGCATGAATGATATGGTTCTACTCAGTCCCATACAGTCATTTTTTTTTTTTTTTTTGTCCCACCACTATTATGTTCAGGAACGATTTGAAACATTTATTGGTTTCCCAATAACTTATTATTTTGAATAATATTTCTTTCTTTATTAGATTAATAAATTTACC
>NW_027110713.1:213924-239449 GCF_000696795.3 Halyomorpha halys | reverse complement strand
TTATAAATATAGTATATATTATTATAAAAACTAAATATAACTAAGTTTAAGGTTGGTTACTGCAGTATAAACCAAACGGACTATAAATCGGCCTTTGGTAAAGCTCTCTTTACATTGTGTGTTTAAAAAGCCACAAAGCGTCCGTGAAGTGTTGAAGTGGACTTTGTTCAGGGAGAAATGCATTGTTTGCAGTTTAAGAGGGGCAATTCTTTGTCACCATTACAATTCCCACTTCGACTATTCACTGCTGATTTTTTTTATGGAGTTTGAATTTATTTATTTTTAATTATTATTCATTTAGTAACGTAATTTTTTGTCTTGTTTTTTCTTGTTTTTACTATAATTCTTTTTTTTATTTTCACAGGGAGAAGCTATGAGGCTAAAATCCATCTCTCAGCAGGAAATAATCCAGAACGGAAACACACATAGTCTGTAAGTAATCTCAATCTAACTTTATAGCTGAAAAATAATTAGCTTAACCTGGATATAATGGTGATTTAATTTCTTAGTACCCAGATTCTCAGGCTGCTCTATTCCTATAAAATATTTTCCTTATATCTCTAGTGACCGTATATTTTTTATTATCCGTTTTAATTTCATGTCTATCGTTTACTAGTCCGTCATATCGAAGCTAGGAAAGAATAATATCCCCATCTATGAACTGTTATACTACAGAGAATACACCATAGAGTTACCATTATAAGATTTATTATTACGGATTCTTCACTTATATATTACCCTGATGATTATCAAATTTTTATCGTAATCCTAAGTAAACTTAACCTTACTGTTCCAGTTGATTTCTCTGATATATGGTTTCAAAAAGAATAAGTTTCTCTACCACCTACCCATAAAGCCATTCTTTCATACTATTCAGATCGTGGACCGGCATCCTTTTTTTTTTTTTATTAATTTAAGTGTTTCGACCACTCGGGCCATTTACACTTGATTTACAAATTCGATTACAATTGGCATGTTCAAACAGTAGGACCGGCATCCTTAAATCTACTAAAAACTCTTCTCTGATTGAGGACAGACATAACAATTTGCGAATTAAAGTAAATGAATCTTAATGCATTTTTTCATCTTCATCCGTTGTTTTACAAGCCTCTTCTGATTTATTATCATAAATGTTTTAATACAAGAATGTGACCAGTCATAATTTCAATAACAATTAGAATTCTGTTCAAAATACTTCTTTGTTTTTCTACAACGCGATTTATTGTATGTTTTTTTAAACCCATAGTTCCAACATGTTTACATATAATATAATAAAATATGAACTGTATAAAACATCAGACATGAATTTTACAATTTTTCGAAACTATTCTCCTGATCAATTTGTAATATTTGACTTGCCATAATCTTACCTCATCCCTTCAAACATAACTTTAGCGAAACCTCGGGACAAAACTGTTTATTTCAGATTGATTTAAACAGAAAAAAAAGGTTGATATTGATAAATGATATTACTTTTTCTATACAGAAATTTCAAAAACATTTCAGGGACTTCGTATTAACTATTGTATATGTGTTTCCTATCATGAAGGTCTCAAATACGTTTTCAACATAATATTAATGATTAAAATTTTTACACCTTAACTATTATGATGACTCTGATTATATTGATTGACTCCTGAATATGATTTCGTTTACAAACCATGAAGCCACGGATTTAAATTCACAAGAATTCACAGAATAGATTTATTCGAGTCAAACCTGGAAGAGATTCCAGTTTTGATAGGATAATTGAGCAACAAGTTAAATGAAAAATAAAGTACATGTTCCGAAAAAATCAATTAAATTCAGTTGTATCAATTCGCTTGTACATGTAGCATACCGATTGTATGGAGTCATAAACTTTTATTTTGTGGTGGTCCCTAGAGTAAATCTCAACTTTTCCCCTCTGGCTAGAAAAGTTTGGTAGCCTGTTGGATTACACGTCTTTCCTGTCATGAATTGGAGAACATATGGGCGTTAAAACTCAAGTAAACCTAGCTTAATGTTGCTATGTTAGGATACTTTAAAAAATATTTAAGTTTGGTATTTTATTTTATAGTTAGATCTTATATCTAAATACAGATTTTTTTCTTCGCAGTCTCAATAAATGCGCCGAGAAGTTAATATGAGGATACCTATAGTGACAGAGCATTTCGCTGCAGCGACGTGACCCCGGCCTCGATACATATATCTAAATAAAGATTTTTTGCCTCATATTCTCAATAAATGCACCGAGAAGTTAATATGAGGATACCATATAGTGGCAGAGCATCCCGCAGCAGAGACGTGACCCCGGCCTCGATAAATCCTTAGCTGCGATCCATTACACCTTATGTATTCAGTTCGCTTCTCCCTGAGATATCGTACCCCTCTCTGCATCTACTCGGGGAATTTCCTATATATATCTTGAGCACAGTTAATCTTCCTGTTGATGTAACTAGAGCTATTTGTATTTGCTTCGATTCTAATTATTCAATAGATTCCTCTACTGATTCGTTAAGTATTCAAAGCAACAATTACTAAAAAACCTGAGCCAAAAAAAAATTAATTATAATATGTTTGATAATTTCATTACTTGTGGTCCTGACCTGATGATCAGTTTCCCTTCTTTTCTCAGTATAGATAAAATAGCATAGCATAGACATTTTTTTTTAATATTGTGTACTTCGAATAGAATTGGGTATCTTTGTTTTCTGTTTTTATAAAACACAAAATGATCGAATGAATCAACAAAATTTTTAATAATAAGCTGAAATAGAAACAACTGCCCACGTTCATTTGCTATTGTCAATACAACTTTACACATGTTGAGCACACACTTAAGTTTTTACGTGACGTTTAATAGAATTATATAAATTACATTTACAAATTATAGAAATTATACAATTTCTAATTTTTTTTTTTTTTATTTATGTATTTTTGTTTTCAGTGTAAACGGAAGGAGAAAAAATAACTAGATTCTAATAACGGAAACTATTCACGTTTTAACTAAATTGATTATACTTTTGGTCCTGTTGTTCGAATATGTTTACAAAAAAGAATACCTATAAATCAACTAAGAAATTTAGACTTTACTATTTTAAAGATTATTGTGTGCTTTAGGGAGTTGACAAACTTAAAAGATTAAAGTTATTTCGATCGGCTGTGTCACTAATATATACTATATGCTACAGGTTAAATTATTTTTGTCGTATTTCCCCTGAAATCAATAGCCTTTTGCACTAAGTCGAAGGTCATTGGAAAGGGACGGAGGGAAATTTTATATTCATCTCATAATTCCTATAACACGTAATTTTTTATTTTGGGAGTGTAGCATATATATGTGTAAATTAAGTTTATGCTATAAAAATAAGAATCAATATAAGTAAAAATTTTTTCTTATCTAAATGATTTTTTTTTAACTTTTCCGGTTTGAAAAAACCACTGTAGCCCCTCCAAATTGAGTCAAATGATCGATAATTTATGAAATATATGATTTGATTAGTGTTGGAAAAGTTGCCTTTGGCAATTTTAATTTTTGTCTCTAAACCCACCATTTTGTTTGATTTTATTCACGCCTCCTTAGCCTCTCCAAATTTGATTACAGGATTGGAAATATGTGATCAATTCACATAGAAAATTTCAAACCACTCCTAACTCAATGTTGAAGCTTGAGAAGTGCCTTTAGCAGGTCTCGACTCCTCGCCTTTTCTTTCACTCGCGGCTATTTTGCTTTAATGAAAAAAAATCATCAATTTTTGAAAACAGAATATAAGTTAGAAATAAGACCTTAGTAACGAAATTCTATTTTTTTTTTTTTAAATTTATGTTTGCATTATATTCAGATCAATTATAGTCTTCGTTCTTTTTAATTTCAATACTCAATCTCAATGTTTCTTATTTATATTCATTTTGTGAAATGCACTTTTGAGGATCCCTTAAAACTCTGGACGCCTGTTATCATCACGTAACAGACCTAGAATCTTATGTATTAATAACCTTCCAAAAAACAATGTCATTCCCGTGGAAGAATGTTCACTACCCATACCTTTCTTTTCTTGTGGATTAAGTCAGTCATGACGGATACCTCAACATCTTCGTGAACCCAGCGAAAACAGACTGCATAGTGTTTTCTAACCAAGCAAGGAAGAGAGGTGCATTGCCCAGAACCCTCCAAATGGGCAATACCATGTTATCATCATCTAATTCTACAGTCTATTTGGGTGTGAAACTGGACAGCCACTTAAACTTTTTTACCAATATATATAATAAAACCAAAAGGGCCAGGAGCGAGTCTTACGGACTGCATCATCTCCTCACTTCAACATCCATTTTCGTCCGTTTGAATTTAAAAATCTACAAAAGTATTATACGCCCAGCGCTCCTATATGGCTGCCTCCTATTAACACACCTCATAGACTCTACAGAGCGCAATTTACAGAATTGTCCGGAATAGAATATGACAGTAGAAAAAACTATCTATGTATCTAAAGAATACACGTAAAATTCGTGGATTCACTGCAGTATGACACCAATGCCTTTTATTCCATACCCTGACGCCAGCGCCACCAACTGTGCGTTGGTAGAAGACAATACCACAGCCATTTGTAGTGCCCACTACTAGTTATATAGTTTTAATCACACAGTTCATATCATTATACCTTTTCTTATAAACATGGGAACATTGACAATTTATTGAATGTTCTGAAATGTAATGAAGTTCCAGATAAGAACAACCACTTCAAAAAATAGTATTTCTGCTAAATTGCATGCTTAGAGACTTTGAAAAAAAGAAAAAGCAATTTAAATATTAGTTTACTTACATTCGTACGTGTGCAGTTATATTTGTTCGTCAATAAGATTTTGAATATAAAAAACTAAATTAAGTCAAATGGTGAAAAAAAAAATACATATAAATTATACAAAAAAAAAATTAAAACTATAATAAACTTCTTAACCACCCAAATTCACTTTTTTCTACCCTGGCTTCTCCTTCATTACCTAATAATCCTCCTAGGCGTCTGAAAAGAAGATGGCCTCGAGTTCTTCTCCTCTAGAAATGTTATTGGAGTTCTATCAGTGGGTAGATTCTCCACATGTATCATGTCACTACGTCACCTACAGCAAATTTACTTGTTGTATATATGTGTATACAGTTGTAAATAACAATAAATAAATTATTAAAAAAACAAAAACTTATTTATGTTAAACATTATTGTCGATTAAGCAAATTAATTGTCGTTTCACTCACTATCTTCAAATGTTCTTCGAGAAATGAGAATTAAGAACATTTTCATTTCGTATTATTTAATTATTTATTTTGTATTTCAGGGGGTTTATAACGTTAAAAAAACTGATTCTTATTTCATTTGTTGTTAATGTATTTAATCAGTTACGGTTGTCTGCTTTCAATTTTCAAGCGTTTTTTACTGAAAAGAAGTGAAGTAAATAAATACATTTTTTTGGGGGGGGATTTTTTCATTTACAGTTATTAAAATTGTCCCATCACATTCAAACAATTGTTTAAAAAAAACTCAATGAAACATTGTCGAGCGAAAGCGCCATTAAATAAATATTAATAAAAACGGAACAAAAGAAAGAAAACCTACATAAAGAGAAAGAAAATATCGAACAAAAGTGTCAGAGGAAGAAAACAAAGGGAACGTTTGTAAACTGAATATCTGAGGGCTTACCGAGCTGCTAAAAGACCAGCCAGGCCTTGATTTACAGGGGGCCCGCTGGGCATTATTAAATACAACGCAACTTTTTTTTAGGGCTTGAAACTTTGAGAACAAATAAATTAGAGTGACGGACAAAATAACATACGGATTGTTGAATCTTCGAATTTGATTTTCAAAAATACATGTCAAACACAACATAAGTATGAAAGAAGGACACATAATACACCAGCAGCTGCCTTAAGACAAAGACATAACCCGTTGCAGGTATATCACAATTTATCATTTGCTGCTATATGTCATAATTGTTTTTAAAAATTTATTTTATACAATAAGTAAATTTGAAGTTAATAATACAATGACATGATACAGACATGTGGAGTATCTACCCTTTGATAGAACTCTATTAACGTTTCTAGAGAAGAAGATTTCGAGGCCACCTGTTCAGATGCTAAGAAGGATTACCAGGTAATGAAGGAGAAGCCAGATTATAAACAACTGGATTTGGATGGTTAGGAAGATTATTATGGAAGGATTAGTATCAAATTGGTGACATGTAACAATTTAAAAATTATATTTTATAAAAATAAATAACCTCAATTCTGTAAGTTAAAAAAAAAATGGTGAAACTTTGATTTTTGGTAAAAAAAATTAATTTGTTACTATAGAGCATAGATATGTACAGTGACAAGTAGAATTCTTTACTGGATATTGCAGAACACATAAAAAATTTAAGATCTGGAAACGAATTCATTAAAATAAGTTTAGAACTCGTTTAACATTACACCGTTAAATTGAAGCTTAAACATATATTAAATCATATTCAAAATTGAGTGTTGATACAAATCATGAATAATTAAGGGTAACCAACAAGTGCAACAATTATTAATTAAATTTAAAAAAAGGCATAAAGTCTGTTTCTTTAAAAAACATCCATATTTAGTTGCGTTTCTGGGCTTAAAATTGAACAAACATGAATTTATAAAATTTATATTGTTGGACTAAAAAAAAAAAAATTATCACCAAAATGTATCTGTTGAAAGCACCTATACTACAAATCGGGGCCGTAGACCATACAGAATGACTTTTCAAGAAACTAAACAAAGATGAATAGTTGGTATCCACACGGAATGAAATATCGACTTTCCCACACTGATTAGAATAGGTCTTCAGCCTTTATGATAACCACCCCGTTGTCCCTCCCATCCATAAATGGTGATGTAAGAAGTAAACAAAAAAAATACATGAAAACGTGATGAGGAGAGAAAACCTTAGTAAACAATTAAGCAGGGGAAGAAAAACATTATCAATGAAGCAATGTCATGTGAGTCAATGAGTAATTCCAACGCTCCATGGTGGTTTCTTTGTAAATAATAAAACCGTGAAGGGTTAGGAACCCATATAGCTGATGAGATGGAAAATAAAATGTTTAGGAACTGCTAGGGTCAAATTTAGGGGCCAGAGTTAGAAATACTGTGTCTTTTTATATTTTACTTGCAGATTTTTATATATTCTTCGCAATTGACATTTTTTGGGATATATATAGATTTGTTGAACACAATTGAATGTTTAGAATAAATTAATATATTTAGTTAAAATTAAACAAGAGAAATTACAACTTTATTTAATATGAAACATACATTACTATTTTTATTTTCATATTGAATTAATTGCTTCTTAGATATTTTTAGTTTATAGCGGTAAATATATAATTAAACTATATGGTAATAATAAATAATAAAAATATATTCTTATAATATATAACAAGAATCGGTAAATAAAACAGTTGGTGTCTCTAAATACTTTACTAACCGGATTTCACAACTATGTAAAACAAAAACTATTTCATCTCTCATTACTAATATTGGTCCAATAAGAATCTAAGTAGGCAATTTACTATCATTACAAATAGCATTTAGAATGTTCGATGTACAGCTTTCTGGTTATAATAAAATTAACATTAAAATTTAAAAAAAACCTGCCTGAATTCTTACTTTCATATACTAAAAATTAAATTCCATATATTAAAAAATAAAAATAAGGGTAAATGTTCAATGGGCCGTATCTTCGCTAATAATTGTCTGATTTTAATTTTTAATTTTTATTTTTTTCGCAGAGAATTTAATGACTATTCAAATAACATAAAAAAAAGTTCATATTCGTTATAAGAACTTCAAAAAACGCTTAAATGCGATTTTTTTTAAAAAAATCGGAAAATAAAATTCTTTGGTATAACATTTTCATGTTACATGTCTTTGATTTCTTTTGAGAATAAAAAAAAAATGCTTATTATATCTATTTAGTTTATTGCGGTATATTACATTATATAATAGAAAAATATAAAAAATAGAAATAACTTCAACACAACTCTACCAATCTAAACCTAATAGTACAAGGGCCCAAGAGGAGAAAAAAGGCAGTTATTTCACCCCAATTTTTGATTAATTTAATGGAAACTATGTATCATTACTATTCAGAATTAATAATTCTGCCAAGTATACGTAGGGGAAATAAGAAATACCGACTTTTTCAAAACGTTAAAAAAAATTAATTTTTCATCGGAGCGCTATATCTTTAAAACTACCAATAACACTACAAAATCTAAGAGAACATCATTTAAAGTAGAGTAAATTTGATAAACTGTAACCCCTAAGAGAGCTATTTACGTTCAATAGTTCTCGAGATACAGCTTTTTTAAAAGAAATATTTCATAAAAATGTACAGAACTTACTGAATGATCAGTAGTTAGTGAATTTATTTTGAAAAATTTATATCTCAAAAACTATTTGACGTACAGACGTCTATTAGCACTCACATTAAAGCTAGTTTAATGAGCTATGAAATAGTTTATCACCTTTATCTTCGTAGGAATAATAGTTTACATGATATTTGCTAAAATAAATTGATTTATAGTTGTTCAGACAAATTTTCATTTGCCAAATTTATATTCATATGCGAATATCATAAAAAATATTACCCCTACGAAGATAAGTATCATAAACTACTTTATAACAATAAAACTTCCTTTATTTTGAGTGTTGACAAACATATGTGCGTCTTATGGATCTATAGGTATATTTATTAAAAAATTAAACATTGTATATGAACAACTTGAAATTAACTGTTTGTGAATTTATTTTGTCAAATATCATAAAAATTGCTACTCCTACAAAGATAAACGTTATAAAATATTTTAACTAGCTTTAATTTGTTAATTGAGTGCTGACAGACACCTGTACGTTGTATGGTTTCTGAAATAAAGTCTTTCAAAACTCAAACTTATTGTCCGAACAACTATAAATCAATTTATTTTAGAAAATATCTTGCAAAATAATATTCCTACTAAAGTAAAGGTCATAAACTACTTAATAATACGTTAAACCAGCTTTTATTTGATTGCATAATAGATATCTATATATAGACATAATATAGTCTAATAGACATCTATACGTCACATAGCTCCTGAGATATAGATTTCCCAAAATAAATTAACTAACTACTAATCTTTCAGTAGATTTTTAAGAAATGTTGCTTTTTAAAAAGCTATATCTCAAGAACTATTGGACGTAAAAGCTCTTTTAGGGCTATATTTCAGCAAATTAGCTCTACTTTAAATAATGTTCTTTTAGATTTTCTAGTGTCATTGGTAGTTTTTAAGATATAGAGCTCCGAATGAAAAATTAATATTTTTTAAAGGTTTTGTAACAGCCGCCATTTTTTATTCCCCATACCTATACTTGGCAGTCTCATCAGTTTTGACTAGTTATTATACATAGTTTTCATTAAATTAATCAAAAATCGGGGTGAGATAACTGCCTTTTTTTCTTCCCGGCTCTTGTAATTAAACTTGTTTATTGCTCTATAAACTGCACTGAATGGCAAAAACCGAATTTAATTAAATAAGTTAGAACAGGAAATACAAAATAAAATGTTTGAAATGTTTTTCTTCATTTATTCTTCATTAACTATTTCCTCCTTATAAGGAAATTATGTTTTATAGGGTTGAAATAGCAGATATTTAGCTTTTTAACGGCTGTATTAACATAGGATTTGGAGAAAGTGTAGAGAAATAATGAACGCTCATAAGAGATATGGAAAGCGGTAGAAAAAAAATCGTCCAAATAAATCAGGTTAAAATTTCTTTAATGAATAGAAATTAATAGCTTGATAAGGCGCAAAAACGAATGTGATTTCCTTTTTTCTAAATAAAAAATCCTGGCCTACTTTACTTGACGCCTCAAAAGGGTTTTATATATATTGTTTTCAATATAAAGTTATTTAATATCAGCAATATTTGTTTTCTTATTTTTCTGAAAGAAACAAAGCGTTTGGTATATAATAACCATGAAAAAAGAATATATACTTTCTGAGCTTCGCGTATTTAATTTTGTTCATAAATTTTTTTCTACTGAAAAAACAGGGATTTCAGTTGCTTTAAACCATGGCGGCAGGGAACATTTTCAAAAAGAAAAAACAGCATATGTATTGAAAAACATTTAAACCATTTCCTTTTATTTAAAGAGAATTGATTGCAGAATATATTGTGATCTCATTTTTAAAAACTCATTCATTGCATTCTAAAATGCTTTTTATTGTGTTCAAATCATTATTTTTTTCTCTACATCTTATTGATTATACGTAATTCGTTTATATAGTTTTATATTTTATTTATACATTTCTTATGATTATTCAGGTAAATTTGGGTTATTGTTTTATAGTTTATTCCCCTTCCTATCTTTAATGTTTTATTAATTTACTATCTATACATATTTAATTTATTGTATATACTAATGAATTCATGATAATTCAAGCTTATAGAATTTAGCAACGTATAAAGCTATATGGAAATTTTAATTGCTTTTTTGAAGAATTACGGATTGGAATTTGATAAGCTACTCATTGTAAATTAGGCAATAGAGCAGTTTTTTGCGATTTTCATCAAAGGATTTATTCATTTCATATTATGTAATATTACTGGTGATTTTAAGTTATAACTTATAAGTAAATTTTTTTATTACGAGTTATTTAGTTATATACTTCAGTTTACATTACTCTTGCATTAATATCCTCAATTATTCAGGTTATACTGCACATAATATATTATAGTTCCAGTTCAAATAAATGGTGACTTTAATTATATGACCTATATCGGCCGACTGCCTGTCGTCAATTAGTAATATCGCGTGAGTAGTTCCGCTGGCGCCAGTCACTGACGCAGGTGTCTTACTCTTCGATCTAGACTGTTAAATAATTATATTTTCTGCTTATAATAATAAAAAAAGTATTCATGCAATATTTTTTATGTGTTACAATAATAGTCTATTTATTTATCAGTACCATGCACAAGATTTAGTTGAAGACTCTAGACTATGTTTTATGTGGCGTCCCGTCGGTCACAAATTCTCCATCAGTCCGTGAGCCCGTGCAAATAAATCGACATTATCTGATCAAAGATTTAATAGATTATTTTTTATTTTTGCGGTACCAATGAAGAAATACGATTGTAACAGTTAGATAATGCTACCTGCAAATAGGGCGGATGTTTCAAAACATTAAACAAATCAATTTTTTCATTCGAAGCTCGGTATCTTTAAGAATGCTTACAGCACTAGAATACCTAATAGAATAACATTTAATATAGAATAAATCTGCTAAATATGAACTCCAAAAAAGCAATTTACGCTCACTAGTTCTCGAGATATACTTCTTTAGAAAGCAGAATTTCATAAAAAAAAAAGTACTGAAAAATCAGTAGTTAGTGAAATTATTTTTGGAAATCAATATTTCAGAAATAATTAGACCTACAGATGTCTATTATCAATCTAATAAAGCTAATGCAATCTGATAAAAATTAGTTTATGACCATTTATCTTTCTCGGAATAATTGTTTTCTTGATTTTTGCCAAAATGTATTCACAAGATGTTGATTTCTAGTCATAAAACAAAACTTTTGGTTTATGAAAAACTGTTTCGGGATCTATTAGCCGTACATATGTATGTTAGTACCCATTTTAAAATTACTTTAATGTAATATGAAGTAGTTTATAACCTTTATCTGTGTATGGAAGTAGTTTTTATGATATTTATATGAATTTATTCTGGCAAATATCTTAACAAATTATTTATTTATGATCTTAATATTTTCTTGAGACTGGTAATTTTTTTAAAAATAAATAATTCAAATTCTATCCATTATAGTCTCAAAACCTTTTATTTCTCTTATAAGTCAGTAGAATTGACAAAAATGTAGTTATAATAAATAATTTTAAATGCTTGAACTGAGTGGAGGAAGGTTACAAGCATTGTTGTGATAAAAGTTTTAAGGAATAGTGTCTGATGATTAATGATTTTGATTTTGTTTTAAGTTAATATTGACTAATTAGGTAATTAAACATATCTGGGATATACTTATTAACAAAAAAAATATCTTTTACCTAATGTTTTAATGTTTCATAGTAACTGATGTTTTTGACTTGGCCAGAATAGCCATGGAGTTAGAGTTTTTTAAATTATATAATTTCAAAGTTTTATTAAGGTAAGGTAAATTATAAATAATAATGTTAAGTATTTTGAAATGTTTGTAGGATCATACATGTAATAAAAGCTGTTTTGTAGTAGATTGTCCCTGAAGATGGCCGGATTGGCTGAAACGTCGGACTTATAAGAGAAATAAAAGGTTTTGAGACTATAATGGATAGAATTTGAATTATTTATTTTTAAAAAAATATTGTTTCTTCGGTAATAAATGCTATAAACCACTTTATAACTAGATTTGATTAAATCAACTAGCTTTAATTTTAGTGGTAACAGTACGTCTAATGGTTCCTGAAATATATTTTTCGCTAAATAAAATCACCAACTTCTGATTTTTCGTAAAATATTTTGTTAAAAATTTGTTGATTTTCACAAAACTGTATTTTAAGAAATATCCAACGTAAACAATTCACAACAACAAGCGCTCATATTTAACTAAATTAGCTCTACTTTGCCGGCCTCTGCCCGAATCACCACACGTGGCGAAACTGCAGGTGGAAGTAAGCAAGAAGACAATGAAGAACTAGCCTCGTTCTGAACGATGATATCAATAAACTGCACGGAAGAGTTTGATTCAGTGTTCCATAGTTTGGTATTTATAACACTGCTGGACATCGAATTCCCAGAACAGCTATACACTCTATTGAGACCATTCTTGCAGCACCGCTCATTATCCGGAGAGGTCCCACTCACCTGCGGAGTACCCCGGGGGTTTGTGCTGTCTCCAGTACTTTTCTCAGTATATACGGCTGAAACTGTCAGAGCCAAGTATGACAAGGCTACTATAGTAGCTTATGCCGACGATATAGCCATCTACAGAAGTTCAATGAATGCAGAGACAGCTCTACAGCAGGTGGAGAAGGCTTGTACGGAAATAACCCAAAACTGGAAGAACTGAATATTACGGTTAATCCCAAGAAGACCGACTGTATTGTTTTATCCATCCATAACACCAAGTGTCCTCTCCCTCTAAGTCTCTAAGGTAGTAGGGTATGAGAATAGACAAGCAGGCAGGATAGTATATATTGGTGTCACACTTGACGCTATCTCGCCACTGTAATAAGATTAAGCAGATCAGAACAAAGACTTACAGGCTTAATTATCTGATAATTTCTCCTAATCTTTTTCTCTGCTTCAAATTAAAAACAACAAAAGTGTGCTGAGGCCAGCCCTTGTATATGGAGCACCTATGCTGACCAACATAGCACCTTCAACGTTAGAGCGGTATACTTAAACGTATAGTGAGATATTCTTCACCTCAAAGAGCAAACACGTACCACATCCATACGACATTCGAACTACTTACTGTTACAGAAATTATTTCGACGATACATAACAAATTTTGACTGCCTTTAGTCCTGTCGAACCCGTTATTTAGGACATTGACACTGACAGGACGGCCACAATGGAGGCAGACACACACAAACAGACTCACACTCAACTGAGTACGAGTAACTAAATTATTTGAACCAACAAACCTGGTGCTCCGTCACCACCAGACTGATACAAAATACAGACTACCCCTTTCCAAAAGATCTAATTTCCTCAGCCACCTCTCAAATGCATTACCAATGCAGAAAAAGAGGCTATCCTCAACCCTTTTTCATCTTTACATCAACCACACGCACCCATGGGGCTTAAAAGAAAAAAAATGACTCTACTTTTCAAGATATGGAGCTCCGAATGAAAAAAATATTTGTTTTAACGTTTTAAATCGCCCACCACTTGGAAAGTAGCACGATCTGACTGGCAGACTTTCATTTCTTTATTTACAATATAATACAAAGACGTTCTATGACAGTTTTTATCAGATACTGTCAATTTTTTTTTGTTTAGCACAGGCTCTCGATTAATAAAATGGAGTCTCTGATCTGAGAAAATTCTTGGAGGTATAGGTGTACGCTTACCATATTAACTCCTTGTGTTATCTGAGCCTAATGTTGTTAAAAAAATAAATAGCTTTTATACGATATAATTATAAAGAAATAAATAACTTAATAAGTAGCTTTCATACGGTTATGTTCCTGCCCTGACCTTTGCAAATAATAAAAAAGCCGAAACTATTTATGATTCTGTTAGTTCTATCATTTACTTTAAGTTAAATATCACGTTATTAATATTGCAGTTTTAAGTAGAAGGACAAAACCGTTACGAAATATTTCATTTTATAGAATATCTTGTCTTTCATAGAGCGTTTTTACTATTTAAGCTGCGTTTTTGACTGGACAAAATGAAAACAGATTTTTCATACTATATTTCAACATAATTAATCTGTTTTTCTCCAGATTAATTAGTTCAAGTATTAGTTCGATAGTTTATTGTTTAAAGAAGAAAAAACTAATACTAGAAAACAACTGTTATTTTCGGCGTTGATCGTTTCATAAAAAGAGGAACAGAGTAGCACTTACAGTAGAACCCTGTGCTAACCCAGCCGACATCAAGAGTCGACGTGATGAGGCTATTCCTGTAGGGGCAGATGTGGCCATGGTTTGTGTTATCTGAGTCTAAAGTTAGTTCTGGAGTCAGTCTCTACTCAGCCTTACTGACTCTAACATCGCACTAACCAGGTTAGTTAGTTCTCTCTTCTCATCGCCTCGATTAATTATTTGTATAGCAAAAGTCGGTCTTAGTTTCCGGCTCCCTTGTTTTATCTTAATTTTCCATCTTTATCTTGAATTCATAATCAGCGTGGAACAAAGTTTTATCAAACAGATCTTATCGTTCATATTTATTTATTTTGTTGAGCATTTGCTTGCAACAGTGTATGTGTTAGTGCTGTATCCGTTGGATAATAAGTATCAGTATTCTGAATTCGATTTCATCGGATATTCACCGTGCGTATCCGTTAATCATATGGTAATTATATTTTGATAAGCGTAACAGTGATAACAGTAAATTTGACTGCTTATGAAAAAATTGAATTGCAAAACTTCAAACCTATTGTAGATAGTGGGATGTATTTTTTATCAAATAGGGTCTACTGTTGCCATATCTAAGATAATATTCTGAATGAACTATGCTTTCATTGGTTTTTACTATTTGGGTAGTAATGATGTCTCTCGAAGCATATTACTTTAAGTGTCATGTAAATATAATATTGCGTTTTACGCATATAATAACTGATCTCGGATTGTCTCTGTGTCATACTGCCTTTAATTATGCATACAGAATCTCCTGGTTTCACTGACATTAAATTTATATCTCGTTCACATGTTGCCTACATAATCAAGCAGGACATGTATGCCAGTATGTAAAAATGGATGATAATGTCATCCGGTCCTGGGAAGAATTTTTATTACGCCTAAAATTGATGTTTGTAACCAAGAATATAATTTATAAAAAGGTGAAAAGGTTAATTCGATTGATAGAGACCTAGATAAATCCTTTTGTAAGTAATTTTTAAACTATATAAAAATACAATTAGCTTAATTAATCAATTCTCTGTTATATATCAACGCTATTTTATATTCACTTTCTAATTTTGTTGTCGTTGAGGAAGGAATAAATATATTCTGTTGTGAAAAAAAAAAACGGATGAATCAACATGTATTAGTGTAATTAATACAACAAACTACTATCAGCTATAGTAACTAGAATTAGGCCTACATGCATTGCTGCATTGCTTACGATTTCCACAAAAATCTCATGTACTTCACTTTTGTTAACAAATTAAATTAGTTTTGTTTCTTGCATAAAGAGAACATATGATTTTTCAGTTTATTTCTATAGTTTTTAATTTCAATCATATACCAACATATCATACATCATCTTTTTTTCATTAATTTTGGCTTAATCAAACTGTTTTTTATTGATAAAAAAATTTCAACATCCATTTTAAAAACCAATCTCCATTTTGTTCTAGGATCAAATCTAACAATATTCAAATTTTCGTATTATTAAGTTGGTGCTTATGAAATGTTTGATTTTTAAGTAAATATATAAAACTGCATACCTTTTTTCACGAGCTGTTTATTTAATAAAAATGTGTTACATTATTTAATAAATAATGTTCCATTTACTTCAATTCACTTCTCCTAGCTTGTCTTTAAAAAATACTTTAGAATCAATAAATTCAGACATCGAATTTTTCAGCTTGTCTTCATATTTATTACATTCAGCCTTTAAAAAACAGATCCAAATGTTTAAAAAATGAAAGTAGATTGGCCAGAGATCCGATGAATAGGCTGGCTGCTGCAAAACTTCATATTTTCATTTAGTTTCGCAATTGTTCTTTTCGATGTATGGGGCCGTCACGGTAGTTTTGGGTATTCCTCACGGTTTTTTTGTAGTAAAAAATTACCAGACAGAAATTTTTCAAACCAACAATGCACTTTTCGATCTTTTAACTGTATTCTCCCCAAACGCCTGGTTTATATTGCTTGTAGCTTTTGCAGCATTATTGCCAAGTTTATACTCACGTATACCTGTCTGGACACTAGATGGCGCCGCTGCATTCAAGGGTGTGTCAAATTAAAGTTGGTGCTTTAACTTGCTCGGATGCGAACGGCGTTTACTTATCTATATATTAAATATATACAGTAAGGGGGAGTATTGTGGTGGTGAAAAATTCCGAATTCCTGTTTTCGAGGAAAATACACGTTTTAAGACCCCCTGAGTCCAAATAACTAAGTTTCGCAGAATAGTTGTTGAGCTACGGAAAGTTCCAGCACGAAACTGAAATTACATATTTAAGGCGGGTTATAGATCCCAGACTGACAGCAACTTTATCGAGAAAATCCACTGACTGTAACTGCTACATTATAGAATCGATTCTTCGTGGCTCTAAAGACTTTGATAAACTAATTTGTGATTTTTTTCACAATACTCTTTCTCTAAAATACCTTTAATTTTCATTGTTTGAAATAATTAACTATCTCACATTTATAAATTCATAAACACAAATTATAAAAGGATTTGATAATTAACTTTAAGAGATAAGAGTAAACCTTTTTCTAGGTTGAAAAGATATTTCCGGAAATAATAGTTGTAATAAAGAATTATTATATACTGTTGGAAAGCCAATGATTTTATAATAAATAATATGTAAGATATAATAAAGTCGTAGACGAAAAACGCCTAAACATAGCATGAGTTTGATCTTGAATGGCGAGCACTTGGGTCGTTCCATTTCTTCTGTCGGTTAAGTCTTTTTTTGTCACCATAGTGATGACCTTTCAGTTGATACCATGACTCTATAAAATCATTCTTAGTATTTTGATATTGATTTTGCAACAATTGAATTAATAATTAAGATTTTTGATAACTGATATATTTTTTATATTTCTGCCGTACATTTGCAAAAGATAATTTTTTAAAATCTACATAGAGAATATTATTAATAGTACATTTTTGAAAGTGAAAGTGAATAATATAAAAATATCTGTTCTGAACGAGTATGGATGCATTCCAACTCATAGAAGGGTTTAAATTTAAGTAGCGTGATTTGCGCATCAGACTTTTTAAAGCTTAAATCAGTTAACTAAATTGTTTATTTGGAAATAACTAGTAGTATATGATTTTTTCTACTTAAACCGTCACCTTATAACCGCAAATTTTGACTTATCCTTAGTTATATGTTTATCATTTATAGTTGCCCACGCTCAGCATGGAAGGGGGTGAGTTAAAGGAAAATAATAATAAAAAAAAATATATAATCGCAAAAGGAAAAAAAAAAGATAATACAATAAAGAATTACTCCTAAGGCGCCACGTTTTTTTTTCTTGGAAATAACGAAAACCCCGAACCATTATGCCCACAATATAGCTAAACTATACCACTATATAAACAATTGTTGAATTATGACCACTGGCGAATACCTTTACATGTAGGTAACAGAAAACCTAGGGGTGTTACCTATCCACCCGTTGAATTATCGTAATATTCCGTGAACAACAAAAAAAAAAAAAGTAAATTAACAAGTTGAAAGCAGAGAAAGAACAGCAGAACTATATGTACAAAAGTTTAATAATAATAACAAAAATATATACAGAGAATGAAAAAGGAAAAAAAAATTCTTATCAATTACTAAAACAATTAAAACTTATTGGTTGACTTAACCCTAAGTTAATGCTTAACCTTAATAACTATATTTACATTATTATTCTCCTATCCAGAACATGCTGAAGAAACGTCACTGCACTATATCCCCACTTCTAGTGTTAATGACCGTCTATTGAAGTAAAACACCATAATTTTCAAAAACAAAACATATATGACAACATTTCTCATATGGTGATATTCCAGTTCAAACAGTACAGACAGAGGGCCTTTAAACTATTTCCACTTCACATTTAACAATCGTAACGTGTTCCGAAATCAAACTCCCACCTTCACTAAACCAAAACCTACTCGTCTGAACATACGTGTTCCAAAATCAAAACTGTCGCCTTCACCGAAAACAAAACCATAAAAACATATCGCTCGTGTTTTGTTTTCACCATGACAACCGTAACACCTCTTGTCTATACAGATCTAGCCAGTGTTTTTATTTCACCATGACAACCGTAACAACCGCACCAGAAAAGTTCAAATCTGGTAGATAACTTTACCGGCCAATGATTAACGGTTAGACGAGATTTAGAGCAGATGTACATTTAATACCGGATCGGTCTATATTAACCGTGTAAGGCCCCCCTTACACGGTTAATATAACAGTTACATTTTATTTATTTATTTTTTTAACAATTGATTAAGGGAGGAGTACAATCTCGTGTACAAGACACACTTAACAATGCACAACGTTATAAATAAAAACAATTAATATAAAATAAAAAAAATAAAAATGATAATTTTTAAGAAAAGAGAACAATAAAAGTTAATTACAAAAATAATGACATTTATAGATATAATAAAATAAATAATTGCCTTCTAATGGAAAAAAATAAGTAAGTTTCAGAAAAGTACGAAGAGAAAAAAATAAATAAAATAGAAGCAATGTCAATAATAGAATTAATAAGATGATATCCTGCAGCTGCCCTAGGTTTCAGTCTTCGGAATGTGGTTGGATTTCTCAAGTTGTATGTCACTGCTCCTTTGACTGTCGGTAACCGGGAGTGGAATTTTATAAATCATTTTTTGATGGAGTCTTCTATTGATTTCATCAAAAATATGATATGCTTGATATGATTCCCGATGCAATTGGCTAAATCTACGTTTCAGAAGATATCCATACAAGGCACCTTCCATAGTTGCTTTAGGATCTGTTATCTAGCGAAGGTCTATTATTCCGTTTCTTTCCAAAATCAATAAAATTGATTTGATCTAGACAGACAATTTGGCAGGCTACAAGGACTTGAAAGAATTAGTTGTTCAGGCAATAATAAAAAAAGAGTATTCTGTCCTCGACATTTTCTACAGTAGCCAAATTAATTTTTTCAACGATTCTCTCAAAAGTGGATGTTGAATGAACAATAAATTTAATTGGACTCACAATTTCTAACATTAGTGATTTACGCATAACTAATGTTACTGACATCGCTAAGAACCTTGTTCCCAATAATTTTAATTACTTGATTATCGTTTTGATTAAATGTTTCTCCAGCTAATATTGGCCCACCTACTGTGCCCTTCAACTACTACTTGTAGGAAAATTTTTTTTATTGTATCCTTCTTCTTACTTTCGTACTTATTACTTAAATTGTAAAACGTCCATAATTGCAGATGTTGGTTTGTGAACTATTTTTCTTCCCAACATTATAGCTTTTGTTTGAATATAGCAGTGTCATTTTTTTAAAAATTTATAATGATACTTCTACATATTTTTTTACTAATACTAAGGGAATGTCCTCCTCTCTAGTGGAAAAATTCGAACTTCTCTCGTTCATACTGAAACAACAATTTTTATCTAATTGCACTAATGAGAAAATATAATCAATTAAATCAAAATAATTTTCTAAATTTTTTTATGTTTTGTGTAAAACTTAAGTTATTTGAGTTTACATAAAATGCAGTTATTTGATTCATTTTTTTAAAATGATTATTTGTTCCTGAGGATGAAATTTGAAATGAGTTGAAAAAAAAGACTATATTATTTGTTCTAATAAATTATGCTATAGTTATATGGTAACTATAATCTGATAAATGTTACTTAACTTAGCTGTGCATAAGTCAGGGAAAAAAATCCGAAAACTTTGGTAAAAACGTAATAATTAAGAAGTCGAACCAATATTTGATTTAAACTTTAAAATTTTAAATTCTAGCGTGATCTGCCGGCAGTTATCTCAGTTTCAGGTAACCTAGGTAACAACGAAACTGTAGACCAGAAATACTACAATAAAAAGGCCAGTTTTTCACCCCAATTTTTAATTAATTTAATGGAAACTATTCAAAATTGATGAGTCTGCAAAGTAAAGGTGGGGAAAATAAAAAATGGCGCTTATTTCAAACGTTGAAAAAAATTAATTTTGCATTCGGAGCTTTATATCTTTAGAACTACCAACAACATTAGAAAACCTAAGATAATATCATTTAAAGAAGAGTAAGTTAGCTAAAAAACGAGCCCTATTATAGCCATTTAAGTTCATTAGTTCCTGATATATAGCTTTTTTAGAAGCAGCATTTCATAAAAAATATAATGAATATCAGTAGTTAGTGAATTTATGTTGCGAAATCTATATCCCAAAAACTATTCGACGTTACAAATGTCCATTAGCACTCAAATTAAAGCTAGTTAATTTTACTATAAAGCAGTTTATGACGTTTATCTTCATAGGAGTAGTAGTAAATAAATTCACAAAACATGGATTTCTAGTTCTTCGGACAGACTTTTTGGATTTATGAAAAAAAGTATCTCAGGAAGTATTAGACATACAGATGTCTGACAGGACTGAAAGTAATGGTAATTTAACTATCATCAAAGTAGTTTATGACATGTATCTTCGTAGAAGTTTGGCAGATGTAATTTTGTCCGAACAAATAGAAACCAATTTATTTTGTGGTAAGTTAAATAACCACATTATTATCACGTTATTTTGAGTACTAATAGACAACTATACGTCGAATGGTTTTTGAGATATAAATTTTTCAAATTAAATTCACTAACTACTGATTTTTCATTTCATTTTTTATGAAATGTTGCTTCTGATGAACCACGGGAACTATTGAGCTTAAATATTTCTATTAGGACTCATATTTTAGTAACTTTACTCTATTTTAAATTATATTATATTCGGTTTTCTAGTGTTGGTGGTAATACGGCAAATTTACTTGATGTGTATATATGTATACAGTTGTAAATAACAATAAATAAATTATTTTAAAAAAAACCTAGCTTTAATTTGAGTACAGACAGAACCATCCTATGGTTTCTGAAATAAAGTTTTTTATAAATCAAACTTATTGTTCGAAAAACTATAAATCAATTTATTTGAGGAAATATTATGAAAACGAAGGTAAAGGTCAAAAACTCCTTTATAGTACATTAAACTAGCTTTAGTTTGAGACATCTGTACGTCACATAGTTCCTAAGATATAGATTTCTCAAAATAAATTAACTAACTACTGATCTTTCAGTACATTTTTATGAAATGTTGCTTTTTAAAAGGCTATGTTTTGAGAAATATTGGACGTAAATAGCTCTATTAGGGGTAACATTTCAGAAAATTTACTTTTCTTTAAATTATATTCTTTTAGATTTTCTAGTGTCATTTATATATATATATCTGGTAGTTTTTTAAGATATAGAGCTCCAAATGGAAAATTAATGTTTTTTATCGGTTTTAAACAGCCACCATTTTTTATTCCCTCTTTCTATACTTGACAGACTCATCAATTTAGACTAGAAATTAAACATAGTTTTCATTAAAGTAATCAGAAATTGGGGTGAAATATCTGATTTTTTTCTCCTCTTGGACTGTTGTACTAAAACAGGTCGCTATGTTACCGGAGCTTTACTAAACTCTAGTATAAATCCAAGTTATGCAAATCTTAGTTTTCCTGGAGGTAGGTGCAACCGGTCCTTAAACGGATTCAGTGGGGAGCAGGGATCATTAGTTTTATTATGGATTTTGTTTAAAAAATATTAATGACCTATACTATAAAAAAAAAATGCCAACCTTATTGAATTTCCTTAATTTAAAAAAACTTTCTATCCGGTCGTTAGTTCACTTACTTCAGGCTGTGACCTGAAGACAAACTAATCCTCAGACACGAGTGCAGACTACGTGGGAACTTGATAATTACTAGAAAACAGGAAGCCTTCACGCATTTAGCATTCGCTGTGTTTCGCTTTCTCTTGTGACAGCATTCAAGTTTGACGGAATAATTTCTACAATTTTGTTCGATCTTGGAGTGAATAAGTTAGTGTGATTGATATTCAACAGATCATCTTTAAGTACATTTAAAGCAATTCCACAATTTATGGTCGTAAAAAAAAAACTCTTTTCACTATTTGAATGTATAGACGGGTTGCTACTTTGCAACCTGTTATTTATAAAGTGCAATTCCGTTTCAGCAACAAACTAGTAGACAATAATTATTCTTGTGGTGTGGATGCGGGATAGATAAAATTTATGATAATATAAATTTCATAAATTGTTATAAAAAATGCATGAAATAATTTAAATAAAATAGAATCTTAATTATAAATAAAACCGTTTAAAAACAGGGATTAAAATCAAAATATTTTCGAAAGAGTACTTTGTTCATTGGCTAATGATGATATTATTATCGTTAATATACAATAATACTAACAAAAATTAACATAAGATTAAGATAATTACAGTAGAACTCATATCGTAATCGAGACGTAGCCGATTAAGCAGTGGTATAATATTCATTTGATATAATACATAATTTAAGTGTGCAAACGAACTTTAACTTTTTAATAGTCAGTTGTTTCATTTTACCGAAATTATTGATTTCTTTATACTTTATTTAATCAACATATTTTTACTACAGATAAACAATTAAACAGGTGCCGAGTAAGCTAAACTGGGATTTTATTATAGGTTAATTTGTTTACCGTATAGAATTAAAGAAATATATAGTACGATTATTAGTAATTTAAGTAATACATAAAATAACATCACTATTAAATAGAAATAGACTTTAATAAATATGAGATATCATAACTAAATTTATGTTAACCTCAAGAACCCACGAAGGGTGAGTACTTTGTTAAGAAGTACTGCTTCTTCAACAACGGTTATATTAGAAAGTGATTTTTTCCAAGATCACGCTTAAATATCATATTTTTTCCCATTATATAGAGGTTAGGTGGGATCCACCAGGGCTTCTGACCTCACAGGGTTGATTCAGTAATAAAATCAATAATTATCTGCCACAGCCCAATTCAAATCTTGATCCTTATTTGAGTAAATGTATTAATTTATTATTGTTATTAAATTTATTCATTAAATAAATAATTATTTAAGAATGAAAAATTATTTATTTTTTATTATATATTATCAATTTATTTGATTAATTTTATTTAAATATAGGATATATACCTGCAATGGTGACTGATGAAATATGAAAGATTTTTATAATTTCTGGAAATCCATCTTTTATTGGAATTATGATATTTAGAAGAGTGAAAATAAATTATTTTAAAATCTTGTTTTATTTTCAGAATAAACATCAAAGAGTCCTTAAAAATACAATTTAAAGTGACTGCGAACTGTAATTAGTACTTTGAAATAACAGTTCTTGATTAACTACCTGTAATTAGATTTTAACTGTTGTTGTTGTTGTTAACTGGTTTCAATTTACTTCACTAGCCATCCCACGAGAACACTCTCCTTGTGATTTGGGTATTGAAGAAGGATGTGAAGCTATTACTGATACCATCATAAAAGTTGCTAAAGCCATCGATTCCGATTACTTCTGGATTTCCAAAAAGACCTGTTCCTTGGTTCAGTGATAATTGCAAAGAAGCCATTAAAAACCGTAGAAAGGCCTACAAAAGATTTCAAAAGTCCATGACATCCGATAACTTAATAGGGTACAAAAGACAGAGAGCAATTTTTAGAAAAACATTTAATTAATACAAACCAGAATCCTGGAAAACATTCGTTAACAGTATAAATGCTTCTATAAGTTCTGTCATCGTTTGGAGTAAAATTCGAAAACTCACGTACATATTCTCTCCCCCTCTTGACCATATTAGTGAACGGATGACTGTCCAATGACCCGTCAATATCTTTGCTGATATTATTATATGAACTATATATCTCTCACCCAAAAAGAATACCGAAGGAAACAGAATTTCAAAACATTACAGACGAAACAACATCGTACTACAATGTTCAATTTACAATTACAACTAAACAATATATTACAATATATACAATAAAAGGTTCATCCCCTGGTCCTGACAACATTCGGTATTAAATGATCAAAAATCTTTCAAACAGCACAAAAAAATGGCTACTTGATTATCAAAACTACGTCTGGCAAACCGGAAAATTACTGAATATCTGGTGCAATTCTATTGCCATTCCAATTCTAAAAACTGGTAAAGATAAGCATATGCCATCTAGCTACCGCCTAATCTATCTTACAAGTTGTATCTGGAAAATAATGGAGAGAATGGTCAATAGAAGATTAATGTGGATCATAGAAAAACATAACCTTATACAATCATTCCAATCGGGATTTCGAAAAAGCCGATCTATAATTCACCACTTGGTAACATTGGAAATAGAAGCACAGTATGCTTTTATTAACGGTCAACAGATAATAGCTGTCTTCTTTGATATGCTGAAAGCATTTGACAATATAAATCATTCCATTATTTTACAGAAGCTGTCCTCTATTGGAATCACTAGACAAATGTTCTCATTTGTCAGACAATTTTTGACAAATCGGAATTTTATGGTACGAGTCGTATGTGAACATTCTAAGGAATACAGGCAGATTAATGGGGTACCTCAGGGATGTGTCCTCAGTCCCACTCTATTTTCTCTGGCTATAAATGAATTGGGACTCAATTTACCTAGGGGAGCTAAGCTACTTTTGTTCGCCGACAATCGTGCAATCTTTTATCGATGAGGAATACTGGCAAGATATTCAACTTAAACTACAAGACGCAATAAATAGGATAAAAAACTGGTCATAAACTGTCAATATTCAATTTTCCATAGACAAAATGCCTCTACTTCAGTAGGAAACTAAATACACCTCAACCACCTGATCTATTTCTTGGAAACTCCCTATTACCATACACCGATTTCCATAGATTTTTAGGCCTAACAGTCGATAAAAGACTAACCTACCAATACCATATTTCTGCACTAAAATCTCACTGCACAAAAAACTAAACATTATCCGTTTACTAAGCCGTACCTTCTGGGATGCCGATAGATCTAGCCTTCTCAAACTTTATCAGATATTAA
>NW_027110713.1:211924-212669 GCF_000696795.3 Halyomorpha halys | reverse complement strand
ATAGTCAAATTAAAAAAATAAATAAAATTAAACGAATATTAGAAAAATTAAATAAAATACAAATGGCGTTGATGACCAATGAAATTTGGAGCCACTAAAAAAAAAAAAACCCACATTCCAAACTTATTTATCGGAATAAATTTTTCTTTCAATTTTTTTTCTTTTGAATTCTATAATCTCCATAACAAGCAGTCTTGCACTTTAACGTTTTACAAATGAACGCTATAATTTTAAATTTACTCTGAAAATAAAATTTATTTGAAATGACTTTATCTGTATTTAACTAAACGATATTTTCGACAAAACCCATACATTTTCCAAAGGTGGAGAATTGGTTTATAAAACATATAGATTCTTTTATTATACATTTAAGTAAGTATTTTAAATAATACATTTATAATGATTTATTAGTAAATAAAAAATAATTTTGTTGCAGGGTGTCACTTACGAACGGCAACAGAAACAATCCTGAAAGGCTATCGAATTTAGAGGATACGTAAGTTGATTTTTTTTTCTCAAATACAGTTTAGTATTCATATAAATGTATCCATATTATGAATTAAATTTAAAAAAATTTTAAAAACTGTTAGATTCGTACATTTATTTCAAATGAACAAACGGCTGTAAAGTAGATAGGCTATCAGTTGATTACTAAGTAGGAGAATTAAACTAATTATGCTCTTTTTAGCTAATTAATTATATATATATGTGTGTGTGTGTGTGTGTGTGTGTGTGTGTGTGTGTG
>NW_027110713.1:205789-207153 GCF_000696795.3 Halyomorpha halys | reverse complement strand
TATTATACGTTATAATCACAGTACGTATTGAATTTAGAACAAACTACTGTCAATATCGTTATCATTTTATTATTATTAATCATATGATATAGATTGAACGAGGCGTTTTATTGTTTTTTATTAAATTATGTACGTACCAATTGTACATGTCCATATTTCAAAGCGCATTACTATTCACAAGTACACGATTATATACTATCACTATACTATGAAGTTTACAAACATTTTACATTGTCGTGAGGTCCATTCATTAAGATAAAACGTTGAAATTCTGGCTAATAATATTATATTCCATTACTATTTAAACGTTTACGATTATCTCCTAAACCTATATGGTTCACGCCGTTTTTCAGATTCAGGAGATTTTTAAATATTGCTCGATTAAACTATTTTAATTCTCGTCTTCCCGGTTTAAGCAAATATTTTAAAGGTAATATAGAACTGGGACTCCCTGGGGATTTAGTGGGGCGGGTCCGGCTGGAAGGAGGATCTTTTTTTCATGTTATGATCTCATACTCCATGTGTAATATATAGGTTGTAGACTTCTTTTTTTTTTTATTCCCCTTTCCTCGCCATTTCTGCCATACGGGTTTCGGCTGCAGTGGGGTAGTGCGTTAGGACTACACATGCCACTGCTATGAATAAATATAAATTTTATTTCTTTTACTAATCAAAAAATAGTTATTTATTGGGATTCAACCGTGGTGCAGCTCAGCGCTCGGGTAAGCGCCTTTTAGATGTGGCTGCACCTTATCCACCTGCATCCGTCCAGATGCATCCTCCAGCATGCAGCCAGGACCAGCCCTCCTGGTATCAGTCTGTGTCTGTTTCATCTCCTTAATTTTCCTATTGATGGCTCACCGCTTCCGTGTGGTAGCGCCCTTCCTAACGTAAAGTGCGTCGGGCCGACCACCTTCTGCCACTCGTAGATAAACTCCCTGAAAAAGGGATAATTCTCCTCCTCCATTGGACGAGGGAGGTCCGACTCGGGATGGCGAATATCTCGGTTTTTCTCAACAACCTGGCACTATGTCATCCCATGGCGGTGCAATCCAACACTACGTGCTCTGCAGTTTCAGGGACTCCACACTTAGGGCACCGGAGGTCGATGTTCTTCCCAAAGCTTTGCAGCTTTTCCCGGAATCCACCATGTCCCGTCAGAATCTGCGAGACCCAATAATTTGAAAGGACCCAGCCTGCTCTCAGTCTTGAATGGACGGTAGGGAAGAACTTTCTCAGAGTGGCGCCCTTTTGGCTCGCTAGCCACCGTCCATTCCAGGTCCCATTCCACCGTCCATATAGGTACTTAATCAACATAATTACGCTTTCAAAATGTTTGAATGGCATTTCTGATGGCAAACAAT
>NW_027110713.1:182399-205739 GCF_000696795.3 Halyomorpha halys | reverse complement strand
CTGATTTAACTCAACGAATTTTTAAGAAGAGTTATGGTCTCGCAATATAGTTTAGTTGAACGTTGGAATTATACACCATTCGGTGCTGTCTACGTCATTTCTACTTATGCCAAGTTCTACATATTTCATTTAATAATTATATTTATTTTTAAAGATAAAAAAAATTTAGGAAAATATGTTATTACTATGAAACCTGTTTTATTTGTCTTTATTTTAATAATGAATTTCACAATAATTTTTCTGTCCTCTTTCAGACCAAAATAGAAACTGTATGAAACAATTTCTTTTATTAAATAATATTGGTACTATAACAAAAACTACCAACCGTAAAAAAAGTAATCTTTCTCTTAGCCTGATTGAAGAGCAATCTTTCAATGGTAACCTTTATGAACGTGAGAGCTCTGCAAAGGTCAGCACAAGATTCGAGAGTATTCTCCAACGTCCTGGACCAGATAATGCAACCCCATGAAACGGCCGTTACGTTAGTATTCGGCAGAGAATAGACTTAACCTTGGCATTTTTTTTTTTTTTTTTTGGAAAAGCATAAAAAGTTATATTAGCTAACAATATATTGTACAAGAGTGTAGGGTAGAAACTTATTGAAAAATAAGATCACACTTATGTATAAATTAATTTCTTGTTCGACAATGGTTTGTTTATCAATTATAATAAAAAATATCCAAGTCTCAACATATTTATTCTCTGATTACTCCAACGTTATGGCCATCCTCAAGGATATCTTATGTATAATATACATAATGTGTATATATGTATGTAAATATCCTTTGTCCAAAATATATTTTGGACCTATTTTTATCGACCATTTCCCTTAATATTCAATTCAATTTGGACTTGAACATATAAACAAATGTTGATCAAGTAATTGATAAGATTGTAATTTTTAGTGCAAATTGAATAAAATTATAAGTGAAATAATCGATTAAAATAAGTTGATATTTTTTATTATAAGTGATAAGATTACACTTTAATTATTTAAAAGACTGTATTAGTTGCTCGATTTTTTTATATAATAATATGTATTTTATATTAGATACATACCAATAAAAAAAATTAATTTCGAGTAAAATATTAATATTACCAAGGTTATTTATATCAGAATCTAATGAGAAACCAATGAATAATGTTCCTCTTACTAAATTGCTATCTCGAAATTAAATATCGATTGATAGAATTGCCTTGTGTCCCTGCTGTAATATATTGCTTGGGGGTCATCTTGCTGCATTCAGAAAAATGTCTTTGAGGTAGTAGCATGATCATGGTAACATTTGTTCTTACGAATTTTTTTATATTCTCTCTAAATTGTGGTTAATTTTAAAATGGAGAAGAAAACCCTTTAGCGTAATATGAGCTAATTTGTATATTAATATTTCCTCTTATTACGTATATATTTTCTTATATTCCCTGATATTATCTTACTTTAATATTTTTTGATATCTTTTTCTTGTTCAAATGTAACGTCATTTGTTAACCGCCAAATTCCTCCACTCTGCCTGTTGATATCTTACCTTCGCTTAAAACCATTCTTTTTCTTTATTTCATTTCGAAAGGTAGATGTATTATTTTATTCATAATTTTCCTATTCTTTTTTAAATCTTTATTTATTCTTATTTCCTTTATTTTCCACATTTTATTGTGTACTGTTTTTATATTTCTCTTTTATCAACATTTTTCTTTGTTATTATTTCAGTTTTAATTATATCTCTAATATTTTTTTGTGATTCATGTTTATTTATGCTTTTCACTGTATACATTACATCAGCATATTATCACTGTATTTTCTTCTATTATTTTTTTAGTTTATTTCGTTCATTTTCGTATAAATTTTTATCTACACCTTAGTTTACTTTTATTTCCTGTTATCTTATTCTCTTTATAACGATTTTTCCTAAAGCCCCTTGAGATTTTTTATCCAGATTCCACTGTATAAAATCCGAAATTATGGTTAATTTAAAAACAAATTAAAGTTATAGTTGTAAATGGAAATATTTACAGGAAAATATTTTCTTTGAACCTTGAGTGGGTAGGAATCAAAACAGGGGAAAAGGCACGTAAGAAATTTCCATAAAACATCACGAAAGCCTCAATATTTGGCATGCGCCCAAGAACTATAACAGATCTATATAGATTCAGATGGATTGGCAAAATGAACAAAAATATTACAGATCTCTGGAGCCAATTGAAAACTAGAGTCTAATATAGACAGGGAAGTAATTACTCCAGTTTAGGGTATAAAAAATTAAATATTTAGAGGTAAAATACATAATTATCAACAATTAGAAATTATTGAACAATTATTAATTAGAAAAATAACTTTATTATTTGAATGTCGTACCCAAGGATAACTTATTTTTTTAATGTTTCAGCGGGAAATGGATATCGGCTTGGCCGACAGAGAGCAAGGATCCCAACAACTACTGTCAAGAAGAAAAACAGGATTCAGAACCAGTCACTCCTGTGGAAGGGACAGGTAGCATTATCCTTTCTAATGTTTTACAAATATTATTAATTCTTTAGATATTTATGAGTGGGCATAGATTTACTTATGTATGATTTATTTGAATTATTGTCTTCTAATAATAATAAAAAAATTATACCTGCGGTCGGGTGGTAGGAAAAGTTTTTTCTAACAATACGTATATATATATTAATATTATTGTTTGCCTCCCTTTATATCTTAACCTTTTAAAGTAACATAATATTATTGAAGATACATCGCGACTTTTAAATAATTACTTAATTGTTGTTTTTTTCTTAGATTTACCTAATCTACCAGTAAGTAGGAATACTGGAGTTAATTTGTAACAACTCCTATAACTTTAGGAAAGTCTGTAGCACGACCTCAGTAATGAAATTAACCTCAGTGTATAATACTATCTTTGTAATATATCCAATTCTAAGTTTTAAAAAAGGTTAATTGTGCCACCAAAATAGCAATTTGTTAATTTATTTTTACACTTACTTAGAACTTTTAGCACTTTTTAAACAGAAATTCTTTCTTTTTAAGTATTCTAGGTCTATTTTAATTTTTTTTTTTTTATAAATCTGTTATTCATTTTCAAATGTACAAATAATTTGTACTTACATATACGAGCATAACCAAAAATTAAAATTTTCAGTATATTCAGTTCATTTTAAGATCTTTATATCAATATTTTTCTACTATCTTTGATTTTTTGTAAAGAATAGCTCAAAAAACCTGAATATCACCTTGATCCAATAAATATGAAAATTATGAAATTGAAGAACATAATGTTTTTTCTTAATCTTTTAAATAACAAGCATGGACGGTTCTATAAAGTCGATTTTTTCCCCTATCTTTCTATTGGGCCAAATGTGGACTTAATTTCTTTACTTATTGTATTTAAGGAAGATTAAAAAATATATCAAGTTTTTAAAAAAAATAAATCAAGAGTTTCCTATCAAAAGTGAATGTATCTACACAACAAAAGTAAAGGTTTTTTTTATTTTAAAATATTTTACCTGTTAAATAGGTGTTACAAATCAAAATTTTCAAGAAACCCTCTATTTAACCTCGACAATCATAAATAAAATAATCAACAATCCTAAACAAATATGCTATGTTAATCATATTTATAAATATCTTTTTTTTTAATTATAAAAATTGTAAATAAAATAATTTAAACCCATTTATATTAGATAAGTTAATATTTACCTTACCAAAACACAATATTGTTATATATGAATTTTCCTATCTAAAATTTGTATCTATGTTTTTTTGTTTAATGATTGGGAAAAAGCCAAAATATTTATAATTGTTTGTCTACTATAAAATCTTTTCACGTCTGTAACAAAAAATAATAGGTTAAAATCCTAGATGTTCAATAGAATACAGTAAATAATTGTTCATTCGTCTCGTCCTGTGGTACCCTTATGTACTAAATCAGCATGAGCTGTAACAGCCATCTTTTATTCATTATTACATGTTTATTTCAGTAATTATATCGACACAGTGCTGGTAGATTCCTCTTATGACCGGTTTCAAATTCGCTACATTTTGTGATGTAAATGTTTGAATCTTTGGTGTTTTTTTTATAAATGTCTACAACATCAAAATCAAAATTGTGGTTGATACTAATGCTATGTATATCTAGTCATGTTGTGATAAGATTTTTAGCATTCATTTTATGTTTATTAAACCGTGTTTACAAATTTTGCTACGTTTCACACATGTAATGTTTATCCGGGAAATTCTCGCTCACAAATCATTATTTTTAATAATGATTGGAGAAGTTTGTCGGGGGATGTGGTCAGCAAAGGACAACATAAACAAAACCATATTTATTTATTTTATGCCGACGTTTCGACCTGAGTTTCAGGTCTTCATCAGGGCTATAGAACAAAAGAGATAACAACAACATTTAGAGATACGTACAATTGAAAAGGAATAGTATACAAACAAATTTAGAATTATATAAAATATTGAATTAAATCATAAATGATAAAAAATTGAATAGTACAAAATTTTAATTGATTGATAATCGTGGAATGGTATGGTAGTAGATTGAAAACAGTGACAGATGAAATATAATGACACAACAGTTGATATGAAATACCAATGATAAAAAGGTCAAGTTATAGTTTAAAAGAAAAACATAAAACCAGTGATATGTAAAAATACGGAGCCCAAAGGTCAAAAAATTATGAATACAAATTTATAAGAATAAAACATATTTTTATACAAACAATGAAAATGAAAATAGATAATGATTGATAAAAGAAAATAAGTTATGGGTGCTTTAATAAATTAACTATGGTTTTGTTTATCTGTTTTGTGATTGAGTGGGGAAGCTTTTAATTCTATAAAAATGCTTTCGGATATTAATCGTTTGTCGTGGTTAGGGACAGAAGCTAGTATGCTACATATTTTACATACGTCATTTTAATAATAATGTTTCAAAAATGGATATATTAACATTTTAGATAGACAATTCATCAATCATATTTTAAATTTTCATCTGAAGACAGGATAGGAGGATATAAAAATTTTTTAAAATAGAGAACGTCAGATGGTGAAACAAAACTTTTTTAATTTGAATTGTGACCCTCAAAAATGATAAGGACTAAAGTTATTCCTTACGGGATTCGACTGAGGTTCATCCTTCAAGATTGAGTTTAGGAAAACGAGTTGACATTGGAAATAGGGTACCATTAAAATAACAGAACAGTTTTAAAAAATCAGATTCAGAGATTTCAGGAAGTAAGGTGACAGCTGTAATTATTAGAAAGAATTCAAAGTGGTTACACCTTGAGATCGATTACAACTTTATGTTGGGTAACTGTTATTTTTACTAATAAGCCAGTTATTATGGAAGGGAGTTGGTGACATTTAGATTCCCTCACGTCTTCAGGGACTTCCTGTTTCCCATTTCCTGCGACTACCGCTAGACTGAATAAGTGTGCCTGGGAATACATTACCAACTGATTACCGTTTTAAATCCCACTAGAGCTTCCAGTTATGTCACAACCGTTCTGAGTTTTATAGCTAGGAGGATTAACTTTGACTTTTAATCTCTTTAAGAGTAAAATACATTCTTGATAGTGGAATCCGTTCTCTGATTTAGCCCTAGATAATTTTCGATAGAAAAACGTTTATTTAAAATTCTAGGTTATGTATGATTGTGGGAAATGTAATAAAACTACCTGCTCCAACATTCCACAAGAGCACTGATAGAGTTTCTTAAAATTAGCGTTTCCTAATAATTTATGTTAATATAATGTTAAAAAATGCTATATAATGCTATGATGTTAAAAATATTTGAATCTGCATGATCGGTTGGTGTGATAACTGCCGACACAGTGCTACTAGCAACAAAGGATTCCTTCTAGGCTATTATGTCATGATTGTCTTTGTCCTTTGTAGCTATCTGTTTTTTTTTTCTTTCCTATTTTGCATAATATAAGAAACCACTTTTATAAAAGTAATTTCTTTGGTAAACTTTCCCTGGTATACTTTCTTCTACACAATCTTCTACACTATAGCCTTCTAGAGACACGTAATACAAACAATACTCCGCGGCATATCAATGAAGATAAAAGAAGGAGAAAGTGTTGAGAATATGCCAATGTCCTTTCATGAAACCTATAGCAGGTTAAGCTTGCATTATAGTTTGTGTGTATATATTTCTTTTTATATTTTAGTACAACAATGCTGAACCCTGAATACTATTTCCAATAATTATGAATACGATGTCAGGGGTGCGGTCACAAGTATCACAGGTCAGTTTCACACTGACCTATCAGAAACAGCCCTCATGAAGTAGAACGAAACGTCGGAAAATGAATAGTTGTTAACTATTTTTGATTTCTTGTGACCGCAACCCTTACCATCTTCTCTATAATTTAAATTAATACGGTCAATTATTTATATATACACTTTTCAATAGCTCGTACCCAAGTCATCTTAATAACTGCCTATGTAAAAATATATAGATGCCAATTAGAGCATATTTGTTGAATACCTTAGTTGACATATTTCATAAAGTCGTTTCATTTTAATTCACACAATCCTAACGTATATATTCTATATTCTTGTTAAAGTTATTTTAAGAAGACTTCTGGATAATTTAAATAAAAGAAGAGCATTGAAAAAATTAAAATGTTTAAATTTACTTGAGCTTTTTTTTGTGGTAGAAGAGCGCTCTAGAGATTCGAAACTTGGGAGATGAAAATGTCACGTGAGGGTGAACACGTGTGTACGTCAGCAAGTATCTCACTGCCACCTTTACCTTCAACGCCAGATAAAACATTAAACTTATTTTAAAGATTTTACAAAAAACATTTTTGTGAAAAAATAAAATAAAATTAAACTTCTTAATTTTTTATTTTTTTATTTATTTGTTGATATTTACAACTGTATAAAAAATACAACCAGTAAATTTGATCATAATGACATATGATATGATACAGGATGTAGAGAAACTACCCAGTAGTAGAACTCTAAAACAGTTTACAATATAAGGTCACGAGGCCATCTTCTTTTCAGGCGCCTTGGAGGATTGCCAGGAATGGAAGAGGAAGCAAGGTTAGAAACGAGTGGGTTTGGGTGGTTAGGGAGTTTATTATTAGTAACAAAACAAGGAGCATTGAGGATTTTACGAAGGATTTTGGATTGTAAAGATTGGATACGAGAGGAATTCGAAGGTTTAGTGGAGCCCCAAAGCTCAACTCCGTATATCCAGATGGGCCTTATTATTGTCATGTAGATCAGTCTTTTGTAATGAGTTGGAAGTTTAGACCGTTTGTCTAGTAAGTGCTGTAGTAGTCGGAATCTGCGTGCAGTTTCCTGTCTTTTCAGTCTTGTGTGAGGATTCCAGGTTAGTCGTCTTCTTAATTTAAAACAAATTTGATCCTTTTTTTCTCTCAACTTTATTCTTTACAACTTTTCCAACGTTTCGACCCTAAGGCCATTCTCAAGGATACCTTATACCTGAACAAGTTGCAAATGTGAATGAAGAAAGGAAGAAAAGTGTTTTATGAAAGGTTTAAATCTAGAAAAAAATTATTTAGAAAAGGTTATATGGGACAAAGGCAATTAGCCTGCATTTTTAAGATTTAAAAAAGAAAATTACATCAATATGAAGGTATCCTTGAGAATTGCCTGAGGGTCGAAACTTTGGAAAAGAATATAGTTGAGAGAAAAAAAAAAAGGATCAAATTTGTTTTAAATTAAGAATAAACTAAACCATTCTCAAACAAGAATATATAAAATAATTAATCTGAATTAAACTTATTTTTTACGCTGATAAAATCTATATTATAAAGCAGAAAGACTCCATCGTTGTTTCTTAATGCATAGTGTTAATAAAAATGCTATTTGAGCGATTTTTATTAAACTGGCCATGTATATTTATATATTTCCGATCCCTCTAAAAAACAGTTGTTGAACAATTTCTAGCTATAGTTCGTTGTGAATGTGCGCCATGTTACGTCTTTCTAGCGTTGTTCCTCTGCAGATCTTCTGTAATGTGCTGTTCTGGTATTGTTGTTGTGATTTCGGGGCTGTTGGGTAGAGAAAGTGTAGTAGAGGTGCACCGTGTAGAAGTGTTGGTCGTTGTATTACTTTGTAAATGAGTAGCTTGAGTTCGAGTGATAGCCCTGGTGTGTAAACGAGGTGTTTGAGTTAGTATAGGCCATGTATATATAAAATTAAATGGTCATTATTATAAACTAGTTCTTATCCAGGTTGAAATAGTGAAAGGGCTTAAATAACGAATTTTGAAAATTTCTACCTCTAAAGTAATTTTTTTTTATTTGATAAATAAACAGATCATATTGTTGGCAATGATAAACAATAGATAAATGAAAAATATTTAAGATTTTTATTAATAAAGAAAACAAGTGAAAAAAGTAGGAAAAATAGAAATATCGGATTCTAAAGGAATAAGCCGAGACCGTCCAATTGCATCGCGGCTTCGTTATATTTTGCTAAAATGTTGTATTCATAGCGGAAACAAAATTTATAATCGTTATTCCCACTTCGAGAAATCTTAAAATACGGATTGTTATAACAATAGAAAATTAATTTTTTTTTTCACAATTTTCGCCTTCTCTAGTGTTTAGATGATTTTTGTAAATCCCAAATTTTCAATAACTTCAACACAAGTCCACCAGTACACAAAATTTTGGGACGTATGAAGGATGGTAATTGAAAATTGTGTGTTGCGCACACCATACTAGATTTTTAAATGTCTTGTCCTTAAGAAAGATGCAGCGCCACGAGTTTCATTATCAACACTTTCGTGACCTGGAATTAAATTAAGTAAGGTTCCATATTAATTGTATCCTTGGCCCAGTTCTATGACGGCAGTTGGGTTGCATGTCAAGTTATGCACGCAATTTCCTCTATTCCTTCCGAATTAAAACTGCCTACTATAAACAATGTTTTTACTCCTCCAAAATCGATTTAATCTTATAATGAAGTGTAAAGAATGATGTGAAAATTTTATTTTTTGTTATGCAGGTTGGCCAGCTGTATTAACACTGAATTTTCCAATTAATTTACTAACATTTTTATTTAATGATATATCAATTAATTGCACCGTATCAACCAAAATACTGTGTATTCCTGCCTCGTTTCTTCGATTGTGGCGGGCTAGAAGTGACATGTTTGTTGTCAGATAATACTATTTGAATTAATATTAGGTATGATCCAATAACCCCTTTTAAATGGAAGAGTTGTCGTGTAGGAACAGATCTAATTAATTATTACTTTTATTTCCACCCGTTTCATGAATAAATTCATTTTCTATAGTATTTTGTCATTTTCTGAGTTGCCATGGTTACCAGGCAACTGTCTTTTGGGCTCACCTCTTTTTATTTTACAGGTTTCTATTAGATCTGTTCCAACTACCACTTCTGACTATCCGGAAATACGGGTTTCTCTCGCAAAACTGTACTGTACATGCTCCTTACAGTTCCGGGCAGTCAGAAGTGGTTGTTGGAACAGATTTATTGACGTGAATATATTGTTAAAGCAACTGCATAAGATCGGGCACACTTGGTGGTGGTCGTTTCTGCTATTTTCCCGAAAGGTTAATGATCAGTTTCGTAGTGTTTCCTAAAATTTGAATTTTTCACTTTTTTTTTTTTTTTTAGTGTACTCAGCCTGAATGCTAGAATTATTTTCAGTGTTAATTAATATTCGCAAAAACTTTTAGGTATATATAAAATACAATAGCCCTCCCTTTTGTGTAGCCTTCAGAATTTAAAAATAAAAAAAAAAAAAACATAAAAAGAGAACTGATTTTTCAAAATTAAACATACCATCTATTTTCTAGGTTTTTCACAGAACCAGAAATTATATTGTCAATATATTACAGGAAATAGAATTACTATAACCTGAATGTAACCAAAAATTTTCGTCGTTTCAAAATATAAAAAAAAAATTAAGATTATAAGTTAAATAAAAAATCTTTTCGGGATTAATATTTATTGGATGTAATTGTCTTTTTATAGTTATTAACGGCTTATCATAATTTTGATTAGATATAATTTACGAAATTATTGCCACAGTTAAATAGATTTTAATATAATAATATCCCGAGTGTATTATAATGAAGACTATTTTGTGCATTCCTTAGCATTGAGACTGACAAATACATCATCCGCACTTGAACTGTTTGACTCAATTGGTGAGATGAGTCAGCCAGTTATCTCGTCCGGTCGGCAGTTACTCGTGACTACCGCAGTACATTACTCTCCTTGTTCAGAAAACTGTCCGATCCGAGATCACTTTGTTGTTCAGGAGATCGTGGTGTCCAAGTTCTCTTTGCTTGTTTCAGAAACCGAAGACAGTTCAAGCAGCAGCTCCTGTTCGGTGAGCGATAGCGAGGAGGAAGTGCAGACTGTGAGGAGGGGCTTCTCTAACCCCAATTACCCAGGATTCTCCCATCTCGCCCACGAACTGAGGGGAGACTTCGACAACAACAACAACAGCAACGGCAACAATAACGAAGAGGAAGAGCTAGAGGAGAACCTTACAGCTGACGATGGCAAGGAAGTCGACTGGGTCAATAGGATAGAAGGTTGTCAGGTCAGTTCAATATTTTAATATTTAATTAGTCGGATTGAATTATCGTTTAAACTATTGATCTGAGATATTCTATTCCTTTAATCTACGTTAGATATTTATGTTACCAATCAAACAGAACGGAGCACTTAACAAATTATTTTCTAACATATATCCTGGCCTGATCAATGTTAAATTTTTTAAAGAAGATTAACCATACTTACGACATCAAATGGGGACTTGCAAATAAATATCATAATGATAGGATACATAAAAATTTTTAATATATATGCATAATATATATTTTTTAATTGTGTAATACAACATTCTGTCTTATACTTCTAAACAATGATAATAGAGATCATAGACCTCATTCACACTATATATACAAATATATAAATTAAATGACAGCAAAATATGAATTAAAAGAGAAAATAAAATAAAATAAATTAGTAAAAAAAAGTATACATATACATATGACATAATATATATCAATAATCATAATATTGAGGAATAAACAAAATTAATTTAATTATATTATTTCAATTTCTTGAGACAAGGTAATTATTTATTAAATAAATCAAAAATTTGCATCCTTTTTTGTCTCAACACTTTTTATTTTTCACCAGTCCAACGTTTCGGCCATTCTAGCCATCCTCAAGGACATCTAAATATTTAACAGCTTATATTATATATTCATTTTTAACACTTATAACAACAACAATTTTATTCACCAATAATATAACATACCTTCAGTTATAATTTCTATATTTTCTGTTGAGACAAAAAAGGATACAAATTTTTTATTTATTTAATAAACAAAAATAATTGTTAATCTTGATTTTACGTTCCTGTATAATTGTTTTATTAATAAATAATATAAAAACTGATTAATAACATGATTCAGAATCAAATTATACTGAAGAAATTACCAATGTTATAAACGCCCTATATTTAAGAATTAACTATGTTTTAAACTTAATTCATAGGCAATAAAAATAATTTGGTTTAATATAATAAATATTATAACACCTATAGCATTAATTTATGTATAGTAGAAATAGTAGATACGAAAATCGAGGTCTCTGTCTTTATAGTTATATATATTGTTATTATTCCTCTAAAGCTTTTATTCTTAGTAGTCTCCTATATATGTCGTTTAATATATTTGTAATTATATATTACACCTATTTACATTTAGTTTTGCTTGTCTCATCGAACAAGTTTAAATTTAATTTTTAATACTTCTTTCTTAGAAATTAAATTTTTATCTTCAAAATTTTGGCTTAAAAATTAATAGAAACAAGAAATTTCAAAAGGAAGAGATGGCAATGAAAAATCAGAGTAATGATACACTAATAGGAAAGATACACAGATAGAGATGTATTATTGTCTATCTCTTTAGAGTTTGTTGGAGATGTATGGACTATAGTGTTCCAGGTCCTATTGTTTCTTCTAAATAATATAAGATACTTGAGTTTGGCCACTAGCCTCAAATTCTTACTATCTAAAGAAGTAACTCCTATAAAGTTTACTCATCAAATTTTCCCCTATTCTTTTTTGAGGAAGTTATAATTTATTTTGGTTTACTAAGTATGTGAGTCATTTTAAGAAGCAGTATGGCTATCTGTCACGGCAGAATCATTCGGTTCACTGGAAATGCACATTCAGTTAGAGTTTGAGTCAGTTTGTTGTAGCAGTGTGACTACTAGAGTAAATTAGTGTAACATTTTTCTGATCCGTGGTTTGGTAGAAAAGTTGGTTTGTATTTCTCAATCATTATTCTTCATCCTTCTCAGTTTTCCGTGAGGAATGATTTGTCAGTATAGATTTTTTTTTCCCCATGAATGTTTTCCTTAAAACAACATCCTTATGTTAATTGTTCTATTCTATGGCAGGAAATATCGTGGTCAACAGTGCTTGGTAAAGTTATTCAATTTATATAAATTACAAATAAAGGTCTTAAACAAAAATAAAATAAATAAGTATAATTTAATGGTATGAGAGATAAATAAAAAATGACAAATATGTTGATGAAATTTGACTTAGCAGTGATAGGCCTCTATGGAATTATCACATCTATTTGTAAACATATTGTTAAACAAAATCACTATAATTATAGTTGCGATAGAATTTGGATTGATTAAGAATGTTGGGAGGTTTTCTTTGGTTGTTTGTTTTTCTTATAATATCAGCATCTTGGGAATATGTTCTTATAAAATCAGGTGAATATACATCTATTTTAAGCCACTTCTGCGGTTGTTTTGACTTGAGGTTTGCGAAGGCTTTACCCCTTACTTAATGCCATCAACCACTTCCGTCATCCTGGCTCATAGAGATAGGCTTAGTTGTTCTTGGTGAATCTAGACAAGGTTGAGTACTGGTGGTTCCCTCCTTTAACTAATTATTCTTACTAGTCAAGCCATTTAATTCAGTGTGTTTTTAACTTGGAATATTTTTGAAGTAATAATATGTTTATTACTGACGGCAATCTGAGTATTACTAATGTTTACTAATTAATTAATTCATGTTGCCATTGTTCTTTTTTTACGTAGTATTTCATTTTCAAGTCGACTTACTGTCCATTGCCTTACTTATTAAGCTAAGGCTGTCATTAGTAAAAAAAATACATTTTATACTGCTTAAAAGTATTAATTAAAATTTCAAAAACTTCTAGTAATTTTTTTGACCCAATGGTAAATTTTAAAAAAATTGGTTTAAGGATCTGAGATATCCGACCTGAAATTCCTAGCGCTAAGTCTGTTGTATAATCTGTTAGTTAACCTACAAGTCAAATGGATATTTGCATATTAGGTTTGCCGAACTATATTTTTGGTGTCGTATAGCCTGATACAATAAACTCAGGTATATTTATGCTTGACCTTTACTGAAAAGGATCCGCTGGGGAAGGTTCGCTCACCCCTCGTAGCGAGCAGTTGACAGCTGTGACTCTATTAAAGCAGTATCACAATAATAATGTGATAGGTCATAACCCTAAATTTAGCAAGGAAGGTCTAATATGTATGTTCCCTCTTGTCCTACACTTCTTCCTAACCCGTGAATTATGTCTTTCTAATGACATACTAAGTCTTGTTGGCCTTGGCTAGGATTGCCGCATCCGCCGTTTCATGTACTTTTATTCTAACACGTGTCCAAGAATTCATACATAATGTAATGATTTTATCTCTTCATTCTTTATTTTTGTAAAATTCTAGAATGCTTTGATTCCTTGGACGTTTAAAATACATTTCGTCAATCGCTTATATCAAACGACATTAGATATTCTCAGTACTCAATATACAAGCTACAACACTAGGGGAGTTTCAACCAGGTGACTGCCCTAATTCAAATTCAAATTCAAAATCAGAAGTAACAAAAACTGATCCAATTTAGATCTATCAGTAAAAAGAAATTTGTGACGAGGTTATCTTGCTAAAGAGTTTTTTTAAAACGTATCTTAATTTTTTTCCAAGGGATGTTGGTTGATTGATGGTATAGTTGGAGTTTTGTAAAAGTCCACTTTTTTTTTTTCTTTTTTTTTCATAGTACCTATATGAATATTTTAAATTGCAAATACACTTTTTGGGAGTGGTGCAGGGTTACCTTCGTTTCGTTATGCGATATGTATAATCAGATCATTCTGAACATCATATGATGTCACTCATTTAATACGTCAAGTGAAAAGAAGATTGTATAAAATTTTATCGCTTTAGTAGAAATATTTTGGCTTATGAAAGTAAAAATAAATCTTCAAACCCTTTAATAAATAGGTTAAGGCAGACAAGCCTAAAACAATTAAAACACATATGAATTAAAAAAAATTAGCACTAAGCTGAAACTCGCGTCTACTATCTAATCCCCAGCCTATGGGATTAGCGTAAAACCTTGGTAACTTTTCTATCCTTTGAAATAGTTTAATATGTACTATAATGATTTTAATAATAATAGATACCAATCGTACATTATAATTCAATTTTCGGTTGTATCATATCGGACTATGAGTGTAAATGTTTAGTCTATATCACACTCTTAAATTTATTTTGAATTTTTAGGTAAAGGACATCTACAGAAGATCGAAATTGGACTTGGGTGAAGTGAAAGAATCCAACATGGCGGTGCGAGCCAGTGGAAAGAGAGAGAAGACGGAAATCAACAATAGCCTCAAGCGCGGGAAGGGGAAGGATTCAGGTGAGTGGCAATTTAACTCATAGGTCCTTTAAAATAATTATATATTAATAAATGTTTAATTTAAAATGAGCATATCCTTCTCATTCTGGTTTATTCTTTGCCAAATGTTTTGATCGGAACATTTGTAAATGTTTGTGAACTTTTGAAATTATTGGCCAATGTTTGCGAAGGCACTCGTGTTTCATATTTGTAAACGGTTTTCCAAGAATTTTCTTCTTTTTTACTTTCACTTACCTATTTATGTAATATATAATAAGAGAAAGTATTTGGATAGTGTAAAATTCTAAATGCGTGTTTTCGACGGAAATTGATGTTTTAAAGTCCATTTAGTTGAAATTACCAAGTTCGCAAAATCGTATTTGAGTGTTTCTGGCAAGGAATGCGGATGGGTGTGAAATGTCTTGTGTACCTATGTATTTCATACTTTAACAATTTTTGAAAAATAGTTGACCATTATTATAAGCCGGTACGAGTTGATCAATTTTCATACGAGAAACTATCTTTGGTACAATTAATGAGCTATCTATCAAATGTCAATATAACCAATTTAAAAAAGTTACCAAAAAACATTTGTTAGATAAGAATCTCATCTGGACAGTTTAATTTTTTATCGACGATATTAAATTGTAACACACATTTGACAAAGGAAAATTTGAGTTTTGAACTAAAGTGAATAATTGTTAAATATAAAATTTTAATTTAACAAAAAAACATTGTTATTTTTGAAATGTAAATATATATGTATTGGATAGGATATTCCAACGTATATCCGTTTTATAAACGTAGTTTTAGATAAATATTGTCACTTACGTTCAATCCATAACTTTGTTTGTTGCTTTGAGCTATAATGGTGTGTTATCCATACATGTGCTGTATTAATATATCCCTAGTCCATTGAAAAAATAAAGTAATCAACCGCTAAAAGGTCGATGTAATTATAATATGATGAGCTGAGTTTCATCCTTCAAACGATTAAGCTAGCAATGCTGTGCTGTTCTGCTGGTTCGACATCTTCAAATCTTGCAGGCGTAGCTTGTTCTATTTTACTTCTCAAGAAGCCAAGGCAGACGGATGAGAGAGAGAGAGGAAGAAGTTACATAAATTTTCGTTCTCACTTAATTTACACATCTTTGATTTTTTCCAATAAAAAAAATATTTTGAAAAAATAAACCTGCCTGTCGCTAAACCATACACAAAACTTGAGTGAATCATCATGTATTATTAATCCTTTGCATGAAGATAAATTACCTGGTTTTAAACCAATCTTAAGCTAATGTTGCAATTTATAATAATTGTTAATATTTGTTTTGGCTTGGTATTGGGCTAAATAATATTTGCCGATTTCTTGCTTAATAGTTAATATTATATAAATAAATTATGGTGTCACAGCCATTATATTTGTAGAATACGATTTGTAATACATTTAAAATAACACAAAAAAGATAACTTTGAACTGTTTTGTTTACTTGACCATATCAATAACTCTAATATATTAGAGATACTCAAACTGGTGCGTTTTTTTTTCTTTTAGTAGAAACTTTTTTTGAGCAATCAATTTTTTTTTTTATTTTGCAAGAAGAGATTCACTTTTATTATATAAATAGTAATTGTATTTTCTATTTTTTTTTTGTTGAATTTTACTCTGTAATGATTATTGCGAAGAAAATTTTATTATATTTTTTGATTGAACGGAATCTTTCTACATCGATATGAAAAAATATGTAGCCGATTCCTGGTTAGTTTTGTGTACGTGAGCCAACGTTCCGTAGCTATCCGCTCCCGCTACCAGTTTCTTATGCACCTTATTATTTAACTTTCTCTGTTGCAGAATATTGCGGTTTCTTGTTATATCACTGATCTTGCCCTGCATTTGGCAACCGAGTTACAAGTTTGATGGATGTACGTTGTGCGAATAAATGCGTAAAGGGCTTAAAGTGTAGCTATGCCTGGAAAAAACAATACGTGTTCCCTATACATCACATTCGTAAAACACTATTCTTTGAAAATAGCGATTGGAAACATTTACAAGGCCCAGCTTTATTAAAAACTATTGAAACTATTTTTTATCAACGTATAGGCCGAACAAAGCAGGGGAAGCAAAATAAAGTGCGGCCCTACTCACTAAAGATGATCTCTTAGTCATTGGTGATTTTTGGAGCATAAGTGCATGATCTAAGTAAGAACATTTGCACTATACAGGAGCAATTATAAGGGCCGAAAGAAATATTTCCTGTATATATGTAATAATAATAATATGTAACCTACAACTCATACAATAAATTTAAATCCTATCGACTATCGATTGCGATTCAAATAATAGTACTTCGGGTTATATAAATAAAATTTTAAATTCTTTGAAAACTTTCTGTTAGTGATAATTTAACGATAATTGATACTGCTTGGGAATTAATTATTTAAAATTAATTATGTCTAGTTTGGACTATGAACTTCTGTATAAATCCAATTGATTAAAAGTATTTTTAAATATCTACACTAATATATATGGAACTAATTGTCTGTCACCTACTAAAACAAGGAGCTACCAGTTCGATTTGAAAAATCCTTTCAGGGTTAAATATGTGAAGAAGCTTCAGATGGGGCTAAGTAGGTTCACCTCAAGCCAATGTAAATGGAGCAATTACTTTAAAACAATGAATTTGGAAAGCATTAGCTAATTAAAAAGAATAAATTCTGAGGAGGATGTCGTTTTCAGTCACTATAAATTAAGTGATCAACTTTTTAGTATGTCAGTACAGACTTGATAGAAGACTTAAAACAGGTTGCGGAGGAAACCCGTTTGTATTACCGGGAGGAGAAAGGACATGAAATATATTTTAGGGTGAAGTAAGGTTTATTTAAATATTTTAATGCATATCATATTCATAAAAAGAACTTTGTTATTATAAAGTGATTAAATTGAGGATGCTTTCTGTCATGATTGGTCTTTTTGTAATCCCACATACATTTCGGATGTTACTCTCCTACCTACTCGTCATTTTTCTGAAAGAGACATAGATAATAAAAATTTAACCCTGGTGAAACGGCAGTACAAAAATGTAAATGTGTTACATAATTTTACAACATACAAAAAAAAAATTAAATGTAAAAATCAGTGTATGAGTTGGTTAATTTCATATAACATACTGGTACTGGTAATGGTGGGGGGAACAAATCCGGCAAGTGGACCTATTGGTCCTTTTTGCCATCCCCAAGACAAGCCAATGGAATGACTCTTTATGTACCTTATTCCTCTATATCGAACCTTTTCGTCTTCCTAATGAAATTCAAAAGGGACTCCCAATCTATAGAGGAAGCCCCATTTCCTTAAATTCTATTCCTTAAATTCTAGTCTAATAGCCCTTATCTTAATGACGCATACCTACCACAATCTGCTATGTAGTGTAAGGCAGTCTATGGGGCCTGTCCGCATATGCAGCAGGTTTCATCATGATCTACTCCACATATCTTAAGATGTCTTTTAAGTCTGCACTGACCTGTCAGAACTCCTATTAATAATCGGAGTTCGTTTCTGTTAAGGCCTAGCAGCCACTTAGTTGTAGAAGTAGAGGGTTTAGTTATTAAAATCTTGCCCTGTCTCAGCCCTATACAGTCTCTCCACTCCTTACCGGCTTTCTTCCATATCCAATCAAGAATGACTTTTAGAGATTCCTAGGAATGGTTCTGGTCCTATAGAACGGTGCTCAGCCCCGTTTCTAGCAAGCTGATCAGGGTTTTCATTACCTGTTATTCCCTTGTGTCCTGGAACCCACACAAGCTGAAGCTTCTTTAAGCACCCTAATGATTCTAAGGCTTCTTTACACTCTCTTACCAAATAAGAGGTGACTCCAAAGCTTGAAGGCAGACAGACTATCTGATAAGATAGTGATGCCAGTCCTAACACAGCTAGTGATCTTGGGGCTTAAAGCTGCTGACAAGATGGCAAACACCTCTGCCAAAAAGACAGTCGAGTGGTTGCCAAGTGGGAAGCTTAGTTCTTTGCCTAATTCTTCAATGTAAACCCCTGTCCCTGTTAGTCCTGTCGAATCAATTCTCGATCCGTTAGTGAATCAGGGCAGATGATCTCCTGGGGTTTCCACTAAACCCTGTACCCAATCCACTAACTTTGGGTGTAAGTAACTAATCTTAGTTCTCGGCCTTATTATCGCTGTATAAATCCAATGCATAACCTTTGGGTTATAACCCCAGGTACTGCTAACAGCGCGTCTTACTTGCCAAAAGGCAGCACTAATTTTTCTTTTAATTTCTGCCAAATGAGATCCCCAGTTCAGTTTTGCGTCTAAACTAATTCCGAGGTATTTGACCTTTTGGCTTATTTGGAGTTGATTGGCAAAAAAAATCGGGGTTTGAAATATACCCAATTTACGCTTCCTGGTAAATTGAATAAACTCTGTCTTTGTTGGGTTTACTGAATGCTTCATTTCAGTACACCATGTCTGTACTACATTACATGGGACTTACATTAGTTCCATGATAGTACTCACGAACTTTTCACTAATGAGGATCACTCCACCGTCAGCAAAAGCTTGCGCGAATATCTGGAATAACATAAAAAAAAAAAAACATTCCTATTTTTTCATAACATCATTTGCGCCCTAACTTTGTAGCCTACTCTATTCGCCAGTTTCGAAGTGCAATGCAGGAGTGAAGAATATCTCGGAATTTTTCGCCTAACTTGAATACTTGTTCATGAAGCTAGTGGAGCCTGAATTACTCTGAATTTGCAGCAGCTTGGTCTTCATGAATCTAATTTTCTGCGACTTTTGTAGGCTAGTGTGTAAAAGTAAAGTAAAGTGTCATCTTAGCAATATCGAAACTGCAGGCTGGGCGGGTTTGGTTGTATTTCGTGATGGTCCCATATAACACAAACTCGACCTTCCACTCTGGTTAGAACAGAATAGTAACCTGTAGGATAATATTCCCCGCTATTTCAGAAAAGATGTAGAAAAAATCTACTGTAATAATCACATTTCCTAAATCACACGCAAATACATAATTGTACAGTATAAGTAATAACTTAGAACACCCGTCTGCTCCTATTATCCTCTCTCGTCTTCCCCCACTTCGACTACGGTTCCTTGGTCTATAGATGGCTATCTGCAGGACTAGAGTTGAGACTGAAGAGACTCATGAATTGCTTTGTAAGATTTATCTTTGGGCTCTCAAGGCGCTCTCAAGTCTCCCGCTGGTATACTGAGTTGAAGTGGCTCTATCCAACCTCCCGAAGGCAATATCTCCTTGGTGTTTTCCTATTCCTATCGAAGTTCTTAAAATCAAAAACCTACCTATATTCTTGATTTCCTTACTCTTCGTTCATCCATCCACTCATTAAACATCAGATCCCAACCAATTAATTTGTATTTGGCCTCCTAGAGAACCGTCTTTTATATCAAATCCTTCGTCATACGTGCAACTCCTTCTGGAATTCTCTTCCTATCTCCATTCGCCAGTCCCCATCCATTATTTCTTTTAAACAACACTTATTCCTCTACTTACTGTATTACCAAACCTTCGCATCATTGAAATCAAATAAATAGGCATATATTGTTTAACATTATAAACAGCAGTTAAGCCAATATCCCAATGTAATTTTATTTTACTTACTAAAAACTTGTAAATTCAAAAATCTTACCACAAAAACAAAAATCTTAATGTATGAACCATGTATTTATTCTTAAGGGGCATATGTCCCAGAACAAAATTATTTTTTTCATTTAAAAAAAAAAAGCTCTAATTTTTATACTGACCAACACATTTTTCAAATTCCACGAAGACAATAGTGATCAGTATATCTGATTATACCAGAGAATTTGGATGATTAGAAACGCACAGATCAAAGAAACACTATGTAAAGTACAATCTTATACTTATTGTTTTTTCTTAATACTTATGTAACACTGTTGTTAGTTCCATCATAACAAGTTACATGTGTACCTCTGGTCAGGTTTGCACTATCTAGTTATAGATTCGATGCGGTATCATCAGAGAGTTGATTGTATAAGATTACTGTTTACAGTTCCGATCACCTGCTTTCTTTCAGCCGTCTTCATTATTTCTGAAATACTAACGTATACGATTATGATCTTTGTTCGATTTTACCTAATATAAATGATCAAGAATTAGGTGAACTTCTACGCATATATTATTAAATTTTATGGCGTTATAGGCATATTATATACATAATTTGTTAGAAAATGCAATGATCTGTACATATTATTACGATGAAAAGAGAAATAATGCTAGTACAGAAAACTAACTAACTAAAATATACATTATGTTTTATACTGTCCAACACATTTGAAGTGTAGTTACAATTATAGTTCTAAGTAACATTAATAGTGCAGTAAAAATGGTATGTACACTAGTAATAAAAGCATTTAAAGTAAATTGGTGGAGACATTAACTGAACGGTCATTGTGTAACTCAAATCACAACTTCTGCAAATTCTTGAAAACTTGACCTTCAATAAAACTAGGTTTTTAATCTTGAATTAAAAAAAAATGTACTGGTATGACAATTACTAAAAAACAAAAGAAAATTAAAAAATCTTTTCTTAATGTACGAGGGTAAGTCAATTATTATCTGCAATATAGTTATAAAAGTTATGTTGTTGTTGTCTAGGGCTTTAGGGCGTAAAACCCCCATGTTTCGTGCTTCTATTTCATTTATATTTATAATTCTATTTCACTTTATTTTTCTCTTTAGATAATTTCGAGAAAAAAAAATTTAAATAATTACTTCTTTTGGTATTTTTTATTACGTATAACAGATTTCCTGGTTTAAATGTTATTCAAAAGGCCATTCCTTTTTAAGAAAACCAAAACCATTTCCACGTTCTTCTAGTCATCATTCATAGCATCCGGCACACTCGGTCCTACTCCCAATCTACTCAAGTTCGCAGAATAAAAATGACATTTCTCAAATATGTGATTGATTGTAAGTACACTGTTGCAGTATTGACATTTTGGCGGTGGCTTCTTACTGATCAGATATCTATGAGTTAAACTTGTATGACCTATTCTCAATCTGGCAATAGCTACTTCCTCCTTGCGATTGGAAGGGTTTGATGTGGTCCATGGTTTAGTGGTTTTTTTTAATAGTTTTTAATTTGCTTGGCGGGCTTTCATCCCAAATGGCTTGCCAACTAGATAATATCTCATTTTTCATTGGAGAAGACTTATTTCTTGTGGTGTCAGAATGGCCGCGCCCTGATCTGGAAGAGCAAGTGCTTGTTTAGCTGCAATGTCCGCCAGTTCATTTCCAGTGATCCCCACGTGACCCGGCACCCATTTAAAGAAAATAGTTTTTCCCAAGTTTTCGAGCATGTTGGTATAATTGTGAATTTTTATGATCCCCGAGTGTTTCGGGTAATTGATCTTCATGGCTTTTAGTGAACTTAAAGAGTCGGTAATGATAACTTAGTATTCGTTACTGTCATGGAGAAGTGGAGTGCTGAGGCTATTGCATGTAATTCAGCTGTATATACAGTTATAAAAGTTTATTGTAACCAAATTTTAAAAGTTTATTGTAAACAAGTTATCGTTGTACAAGCTTCATGATGACCTCATAAAAGAAGGTTTTCGGTTGAGCTGTGAGCCAGTAATGCACCACTTATTTCATTGCTTTGTCCGAGGTAAATCGACGGCCCCTTAGTGCCTTTTTGAGTGGACCAAACAAGTGATAGTCAGAAGGGGCAAGATCGGGACTATATGGAGGATGAGCCAGTACTTCAAAATTGAGGTTCTGGTGCGTTTAAGCAGTGTGAAGTATGCGAACGGGCATTGTCCTGCAACAACACACCACATTTTGACAGCAGTCCTCGGCGTTTGTTTCTAATTGTAGCCTTTTGCTTGGCAGTAAGCATTTCACTGTAACGTACACTGTTTATTGTTGTGTCCCTTTCCTCATAATGTTCTAGTCCTGGAACTTGTAAGCCTATTCCATATCCAGTACTGGACCTTGCGAGTCCATTCCATGCCCAGTACTGGACGTTGTGAGTCCATTCCATGTCCAGTGCTGGACGTTGTGAGTCCATTACATGTCCAGTACTGGACGTTGTGAGTCCATTTCATGTCCAGTACTGGAACTTGTGAGTCTTCATTTGCAGCATAAACGGTCGTCCGGCTCCTTCATCGTGCGTAACACTTGTGCGACCATTTTGGAATTTTTCAATCCATTCGTAGACACTCCGTTGTGACAAAATACTGTTCCCGTACTGTATTGAAAGTCTTCGATGAATTTCGGCCCCTGATATGTTCTTCCGACCACAAAGAACGGTAACTGAACATAGCTCTTCTTTGGTGCAAATACAAAGCGGAACAGCCATTATTAAAAGCACGACAGTGATAACGAAACTAACCTAGCAACTTGCAACTTGCATAGATATAACAACAAATAAACAACGCATGCGCCAACAACAAAAAACGACAGGGCTACCAACATAAACAAACATTTAACCAAATTGTGGGTAAGTATTAACTTATCCTCGTATTTCGAGGTTTCTTTTTGTTTAATAGCGTAAAGCATAACTGGCCATCAACTCCATTAATTTCGTATTTATTTCTGCTTACATTTGTTTCAATATA
>NW_027110713.1:176694-182349 GCF_000696795.3 Halyomorpha halys | reverse complement strand
CTGAGGCTATTGCATGTAATTCAGCTGTATATACAGTTATAAAAGTTTATTGTAACCAAATTTTAAAAGTTTATTGTAAACAAGTTATCGTTGTATAAGCTTCATGATGACCTCATAAAAGAAGGTTTTCGGTTGAGCTGCGAGCCAGTAATGCACCACTTATTTCATTACTTTGTCCGAGGTAAATCGACGGCCCCTTAGTGCCTCTTTGAGTGGTCCAAACAAGTGATAGTCAGAAGGGGCAAGACCGGGACTACATGGAGGATGAGCCAGTACTTCAAAATTGAGTTTCTGGAGCGTTTAAGCAGTGTGCAGTATGCGAATGGGCATTGTCCTGCAACAACACACCACATTTTGACAGCAGTCCTCGGCGTTTGTTTCTAATTGTAGGCTTTAGTTGGGCAGTAAGCATCTTACTGTAACGTACACTGTTTATTGTTGTTTCCCTTTCCTCATAATGTTCCAGTCCTGGAACTTGTAAGCCCATTCCATGTCTAGTACTGGACCTTATGAGTCCATTCCATGTCCAGTACTGGAACTTGTGAGTATTCATTTGCAGCGGTAAACGGTCGTCTGGCTCCTTCATCGTGTGTAACAATTTTTCAATCCATTCGTAGACACTCCGTTGTGACAAAATACTGTTCCCATACTGTATTGAAAGTCTTCGATGAATTTCGGCACCTGATACGTTCTTCCGACCACAAAAAACGGTAACTGAACATTGCTCTTCTTTGGTGCAAATAGAAAGCGGAGCAGCCATGATTAAAAGCACGACAGCGATAACGAAACTAACCCAGCAGCTTAGGTAAGTATTAACTTACCCTCGTATTTAGAGGTTCATTTTTGTTTATTAGCGCATAGTATAACTGACCATCAACGCCATCAATTTCCTATTTATTTCTGCTTACAGTTGTTTCAATATATTTTTTGTCTGTTCGATATTATATTTGTGATGGCAAGCCCTGAGACTCCCAAAATTGGAATACCAATTTTATTGTTTTATCATTGTCTCTGGGGATTTTCGAAATGTTTGGTTCTAATCCTAAGCTATTGAGTGATGTTGTGAAATATGGGCAATTAGAGATTTTGTTGATCTTTGCTATAAAATTAGCTGAAGTGGATGATATGAATGTTGTAGTATAACCCTTCATCTATAATTAAATATTGTGTACAACTATATATTCCAAATTCTTCAATAAAATTTAGAAATGAGGGGAGACTAAATTTATGAGTTGTAATTAATAAAATTGACATAGTAGAAAAAATTAAATGAATAGTTTACAATTATATATAACATTGGTGAGAGAAATATTGATTGATTAATTAATAAATGTATTTGATATTTGACAGCAGATAATAATTCACATAGATATTAATAAATATATTGTTTTAAAAAAACATTAAAAATGATTGTACTAAAAATTAATTTAGTAGAGTGAACTGGTTGGATAACTCCTCTTGATTTAGTCCGATACTTATTTAGTTGTAAGTCATTTTTTTATATAGAAAAATGAAATTTTGATTTACGTTATACAAAATAAATTTAATTCCCCAGAATAAATATCTCTTAATTTTTTTAAAAATATAATATAATAAAGTAAATCTATCGCAAGAGAACTGACAAATATCAAATAAGAGAAAGCAGTATTTTAATTGTTATTGAAAATTAGCTTTAGTGGATTCAACGACTAATTGAATTGTAAATGATTCATAAATCACAAATTATTCGAAAAATTGCAAATACAATAACCATGTACGTAAACAAAATTATATTATGAATAAGTAAGAAAAGAGAACGGTCTGTCAAGTTTATCATTTAAGTGTTAAACCGATTATATGAAGTGGCACTTCTAACGATGTAAAATGTTTTCTGTTACTTCCTACTAGGGATGCGACATCGATGTTAAAAAAACATCGACAAAAAACATCGATGTTTTTCTTAACCATTTCTGTAACATAAAGACTGTTCTATAAACTACGCATGCTCCGGCCAGTCAGAAGTGCTTTTTCAATCAACCAATAGGACATGGACTCCAAAAAACATCAATGTTTTAAAATATCGTTGCTTACAATACATTACCCAAAATACATCGATGTTTTTGAACATCCATTTGAGTAACATAAGGTCTGTTCCATCGATCACGCATTCTACGGCCTGTCAGAAGTGGTTTTTGAAACAAAGAATCCGACAACGACTAAAAAAACATCGATGTTTTAAAATATAGTTGCTTACAATACATTACCCAAAATACATTGATGTTTTTGAACATCCATTTGAGTAACATAAGGTCTGTTCCATCGATCACGAATACTACGGCCTGTCAGAAGTGGTTTTTGAAACAAAGAATCCGACAACGACTAAAAAAAATCGATGTTTTTTTAGACGATGTCACATTCTTTGAAAAAAACTCTTCTTACAGGCCGTAGAATGCGGGATCGTTGGAACAGACCCAATGTTTCTGAAATAGTTGTTCAAAATCATCGATGTATTCTGGGTAATGTATTATTTTGATATTGAACACAGATATTTCAAAACATCGATGTGTTTTTTATCAATGTTGCATTCTTATTTGCAAAAACCACTTCCGACTGGCTGGACTATCCGTCGTCGTTGGAACAGACCTTGAATTACTGAAACGGTTGTTCAAAAATATCGATGATTAGAAAACATCGGCTTAAAAACATCGATGTTTAGAAAACATCGGTCTTAAAACATCGATGTTAGAAACATCGACATCGATGTCACATCCCTTCCTACTTCCTACCTTCAGCACACAATTTCAATTAGATAATAATTTTAATATAATATACCCACAACTAAAACATACATTTCAGATTAAAACTGGAAATAAAAAATGTATAACTATCGCAATATTCCCTGTTAGTATATATTTCATATGTAGGTAAGTGAATGTAAAATCAATATGGTTTACAAACTCTAGAAAGTTTGCCCTACATGTTGTAAATGCACGTGTTTCGTCTCAGGCAATGCTCTGCATATTAATATCATGGGTTGTTTGTTTTATCTAGGTCTGTCGTTAACCACCATTGAACCGTTCGTATGCCTGTCTACCTTCAATTAATGTCTTATTATTCATTATATTGAATTTTATAATAATAATAATGTGAACCACTGCAACCCATGAGGGGTCAGGGGTTCAGTACTTTGTAGGGGAGTACTTTTTTAGAACAACGGTTTTAATAGGAGGTGATTTATTGAAGGTCATGCTCAAACGCCAGATTTTTCCCCAATTAATTGTACCCTCTATATGAGGCTGGGTGAGGTGGGTCTAGAACCCACAGGGTTGACTCACTGGTACAGTAACAGAATAAATAATTATCTGCCATAGGCGGATATGGACCCAGGCCCATGAAGTAAGTAGCACAGCCTTACACATGTGAAAACCCACACTCATCAAATCAACAGATAATTTGATTGTTATCCCAGTCACAATTTTATTGTAGGTGTAAAAAACATCTTTTTACGTTTTTGAAAATCCGTTAAACAAAATGTTTATTTATAATTCAACACTTAAAAGTTTCCCGAGCACTAAACTAGCGATTTCTGTATATAAATCCTTACATCGTTAGTAAATGGATATAATGTTCATATATACATCTATCACGAGTATTGGATTTTTTTTAATTTATAAATAATTCTATTTATTTTATTTACTTTATAAAGAGTATTACTCTTTGAACAATAATATTTTTCGTTTGAACAGCACCGGAAATATTGTTACTGTTAGCGGAAGTCATGAGGTACTAATTATATATATATTATCTATGCAGATTAATATAAACTTCATAACGTTAAACTTTTTAATGTGATACGGCGTAAAGGTAAATTTTAATATAGTCGGAAATCCAGGACCCACAAAGCTGCCTAGTATGGTGATTGATTTGAAAATATTAAAGAATTTTTATATACATATAATCTATTTCTTATATTTGTGACTGTATATAAATATAAATAACCAGTAAATTTTGCTATTATTGCATATATTAATGCAATGATGTGGAGAATCTACATTGAACTCCAATATCATTTCTAGAGGAGAAGATCTCTAGACCATCTTCTTTTCAGACACCTAGGAGGGGTATCAGATAATGAAAGAGAAGCTAGGTGAGAAACAAGTAGGTTTGGTTGGTTGCGAAGTTTATCATGGAAGGATTGGTATCTGGTTTTGGCCAAATCATTGTTATTGACTTCCACATGGATGACTTGATTTGTAACAAATTAGGATCATTAAGGATTTTGGACTGTAAATTACAAAATTAAAAAAAAAAATATTTTTTCATTCTAATTTTTTTTTTTATAATAGTCATACATGACCAACTGGGACATATCCCGTATCCTACTTATTAATTGGTCCTTTGAAGTTACTTTCTGAGATGGAAGCTATTGCACTACTATAGGTATGAATTAGTTGTTTGTTTTTCGGCCAAAAAATATACAAACTTTATAAATTATATAAAAATATACAATATTTTTTCAAACAAATGTAGATATATAGGTAATTTTTAAGTTGTTTTTTAGGAACGTCTGTTTGGTTGCATTATGCAACCAATACATCTTTTAGCCTGCTAGAGTTCAAGTTATTCTTCTTGTTTACATCTTAGTGGAGTTAGTGCTAGAAAGAATCTATTGATTTATAAGAATTTTATAGCTTTTAACTATAATAATAACAACAACCCCTTTTTTAATGGTATATTTTTTAGTAATAATACTCCCTCAGATTCTTAGATTTTTAACATAAGAGATACATAATAGTGACTATAATATTTGATTATTCACACATGTACTTCCAGTCAAGACACCTGAATAACTATTTCCCTAAACCTATTATAAAGGTTATTGTTCAAATGTCTTAGCTCACCGACACGAATCATTTCCATCAATCAAATGAGAGAATTACACTATATACCCGATAAAGTATGATATCTTCATTTCCATTTATACACAGTAATTTTACCTTGCTAAGAATACTGTTAAATAATAACTCTCAACTCTTTGTATTGTTCGATTTGCACAAAGAAATCCACATCTCCTCTGTTCAACTAAAAAAAGTCTACAACTTTCCATTTGCTCCCAGAGCATGATTCAATCAAACCCAATCAGAGAGAAGCGAACAAAATAGATGACCTGAACAAAGGCAGTGAATGGTTTACTATTTAATGAGCAGTGGAAGCAGCTGATTGGTTCCTGTCCCGCCAAAATAAATAACTTTCCCTCGCTCCTCGTGACCTTTTCAGAATTGGTCCGTGAAATATGAACGAGAGTGCTGCCCTCTGTGATCGAGCCGGCATTCTGGGATATATCAGTCGATTGTAAGATCCATTTAAATCCTTAATTATGTTAAAGACTTTAATCGTATCGTGTCAGGTATCTTTTGGATCCCCCCCCCCAGTTCGTCTGTAGTGTGCGTATTGTAGTGCGTCATACAGAGGCTCTGTAAAGACATTCGTTTGTCTATTTTTTGTTGGTCGACATCGATTTATCGAAGTCGACCCCCCACCTCACTCACTTTTCAGGTTCTGCAGCGGAAGAAGATACACCGTGTGATCAGAGCTCTCTGTCCTCGTTACGGTCCGTATCAAAGTACCTCAGGCCCGGGCCTGCCTTGCCCTGGCAGACCTTCATCTCACTAGATT
>NW_027110713.1:170792-175208 GCF_000696795.3 Halyomorpha halys | reverse complement strand
CACACCTACTGACTAATCTAAGATTCGTGCCTGAGGGTATAACAATACGCGTTATAAAGAGTCATTTAATTGTTGTAGACATATTCCAAATCGTTGTTCGTACTTTATCTATTGCCATACCGTTATACCGTAATACCATAATTGTGATGTGTTTTTTTGCTAAATGTTCAGGATTTTCCTAGCAAGAATATAGGCTGGTCCGATTTTTGTGGTAAAAAAGTTGTTTACAAAATCATGCATTTATGGTACGTCGCTCAGAAATTATAGATTTTTCATGGTTATGCCAATCGATTTTTCTTTTTCTGAAGAACAATAAAAAATATTACTGGTTCTAGAAAATTATGTTTTATACACTAAAAATTAAAACAAAAATACCATAATGTGGATTTCAGTTTTTTTTTTAAGGGATAAAAATTATTGATGTTGAATCACAGTGAGGGTTGTTAAACTATTTATATTTTATGTAGTATATAAATGACAATATCAGAGCAAATCAAATTATCTAAAACTAGGATAATTCAATTATATCGGACCAGTATTAACGATTATACAGCGAAGTTAGCTGTTACCATTTATGTTACTATAGTTACCGGCTTATCAGTTCATCAATATATTAAATGATATCAAAGTTTCAATATTGTTCAATTATTGTATATACATCCTCAAATATAGCAATAGCGAAGGAAATGTAGCATGTCTGCTAGTATTAAATGTATAAGATGTAGCTGGTTAAAGTTTAACACCTTCACTGGAAACCGCACTTATGATTGCCGCAGGAAAGCAACCATTACTCATTACGGTTATAAATGAATATTCGAATCGATTAAACAGCTGAGGCGTCTCTCCTAATCAAGCAACGCAATTTCCTCTCATCAATTGCGTCCTTGAGCCACCATTATAGCCGCTAGCTCGATGGAATGTTCCCTCCAGAGTGCAAAACTATTCTTGTCTCTCAACTTTATAAGATACATAAAGTCTGAATGTCCCACTTGCAGGTTCTGTGTGAGACCACACTCAACGCTCTTGGATACAACTATTTTTTAATATAAAACTGTTTTATATTTTTTTTTATAATAGTTTTTTCTCTGTAAAACAACTTCTATTAAAAGTTTAGTGCTCAAATACGACTGTTGTGTAATACTAAAGAATTGAAGCTGACATTCTTGAAAAAATCAAATATCCCGAATTATCTTTGATGGATTGCTGATGGCAGAGGGATCATGCTAATCGTTATAAATTTACTTTGCTAGATTTTTGTTTTTTTAATTTTAACTCATCCAAAAACCCAACCAAAAAATTTATTTTTCTTAAGGATTCAAGGGTATCAATACAGTTACGTCAAATTAATAATTGTCCTTTGGAGCTCTTAATTCTGAGTAAATTTTATTTTATTTTAATTTTCAATTTGCGCCATGGGTATGCAGATGATTTGGTATTATTGGGTGATGACAAAGAATCTATAGCACTAAATACAACCACGGTAATAAACTCCAGCAAGGAACTAGGTCTTGAAATAAATACGGATAAAACAAAATACATGGTTAGCAGTAGAAATGCAAGCAATTTCGGTGATGTAGATATAGGAGGAAATACGTTTGAACAGGTAGATAGGTTAAAGTATTTAGGTTCTACAGTGACTAGACCAAACGAAATTGATGAGGAAATAAAAGCTAGGTTGAAGGCGGGAAATGCTTGTTATTTTTCAATTTCGAAACTGCTTAGTTCGCACCTTCTATCCAAAAACTTAAAAATTAGAATTTACAAAATCATTATCCTTCCCACTGTTCTTTATAGATGTGAGACGTGGCCTCTTACACTAAGGGATGAACAGCGTCTTAAGGTTTTTGAAAATAAAGTATTACGCAAAATATTCAGACCGAAAAAGGATGAATTAACGGGAGAATTTAGAAGATTACACAACCCTGATTTAAGGGACTTATATTATAAGAGGTAAATATAATTCAAACTATAGCATTGTGGCGTGTAAGATGGGCATGCTAGGTTGTAGGGCTTAGTAACGAGCAGATCCCTAAAATGTTAATAAACACAGAACCAACGGGTAAACGTCCGAGCAGTAGACCGAAACGTAGATGGGAGGATTGCGTTAAAACTGATTTAGTGGAATTGGGTTTGGAGGGTCATTACTGGAAGGATGTATGCAGAGAGCGTTTGGTGGTATCGGCATCGAACCTTCGGGTTCGTTAGGCCTTTATTATTTATTTTAATTTTAATATTCAATCCCACGGTTTCACGATGCTTTGTAAGTTCGCTGACCATTGGTTTTGTTATAGTGAACGAATTGGTGAAAATAACTATATCCGTCCTTTCTTTCCCGTAATGAACACATAATTTAGAAGGCAATTGAATAAAAGTGGGGATAATGGACCACCCTGTTTGTCTCCTCAACGAACTTTTTTTGTGTTATGGCCTCTTCTCGTGAGATTGTGATATGTCGTACATCTACCAACCTTCTCGCTATAATTGTCTTTGAAAAGTCAGATAAGTAAGACTACTATGGAGGGCGGGAATGGAGGGTTTCATGCCGTTTTTCAATTTCAGGCGCTTTTTAAATATTGTTCGGTTTAACTATCTTTAAGTCTCCTCTTCCCGTTTTAGCTAATCTATTAGGCCGTTTACTACTGTCTTTATATTATGCATGTACAATATTTATTTCATCCGATTCCTGAGTGTTCCTTATATAGAGTCCGTTAAAATAATTCACAATCTTGTAACTTTTATAATGGTTTTATTTATAAGTTCTAATTCTTTTAAATAGTTTTCAGTATATTGATACAACATAGAAATTAGACCCCTTTACAGAATATGGATTGGCCTATTTTATTTCGTCATTTTCCTCCAGTTCCTCCTGGCAGACATTTATTGAACCGAAACAAAGACAAGCGGAAACGGACAAGTTTTAATGGAAATTGAGGCTATTGTTCTGTGACAATGGTGCCTTAATATTGAGGGGCGAGGTGTCTTGTGCCTACCAAGACTGCCAATTGTTATAACACCTTCCCTCCTCTGATTGCATCAAACATGACTGATATCATCTTTAACCTGAGTTTTTGAGCTACACTTTATTTTGGAATTTGTGTCCATAAGAGCAATAGGTAATCTGTGTATACAAAGCTACCTGTATTCACGTGCGGTTTAGTTTGGATTATTTGATAAAAGTGATAGAAAAGTCGAATAAATTACTCAAGTAAACAATTAAGTAACAAGTATGGTGCATCTAAGAAGATTTTACATGTAGGTTTGTTCCGACAACCACTTCTGACTGTCCGGAATCGTACGGAGCATGCGTAGTGCATGTTTTCTCCTCCTAATCCGGCACTGTGCATGCTCTCCGTATAGTTCTGGATAGCTATAAGGTTGTTGGAACAGACTCAGTTGACTTATTCCTGCCCTTTCCTCTCCTCTACCTACATCTGCAACTTCACAAGTATAGATTCCTCGTATTAGTCTTTTCAAAAATATTTTTCTTTAGTATCGCAAGATTATAAGTTTTCCACGCCACGTAAAATGGGTAGAGAGAAAATCTCCTCTATCCACTCTTAAACAAAACATGTAATAAAGAAGGTATGATGATAATGAAAACAGAGGCTGAGAATGGCCCAATCCATGTTTCTTGTGTTATGAAAAGAGTTTCCCAGGCTACAAGTGTCTCAGAACACACTTTGAGAAACATTATAAAGCAAGGTTAAGCTGTAGAGCGGGGTGATAAACCTTGTTTTGAGACTCCAGGCAAGAAACAGCCTCCAAAATAAAAAATGACTTGTACTTCTTTGGAATAACATAGAATTTTAGTAACTGAAAAAGCCATTAATTTCTGCATTTACCATAAGTTGAATCCCATTCTAGAACCAATATATTGCATTCTAAAACATTAAAATAAAAAATAAAAATTGTTGCGCTAAATGTTTCACAACAAAATTTAAACATTAAAGAGGCAGGTTTTTTTTTAACGCAATTCAAATCTTAAAAGTTACTTTATGGAAGTATCTACTCAATCCCGAATTAGTTGGGCGTTACCAAGTTCTAGACTGCCTCTTGGAAAAACCCAAAAGATTTGTTCCCTATTGTAGGGGTTTGTTATGGTGGAGAAAAAGAGCTAGGGTGGGTTCCCCTACAGGGAAAATCATTTTAGAAGGACCGTACTTGATGGTAGTTTGTAACCCTAGTTTGAAAGAAGCAGGAATGCTTTCTTGAATACAGCCGAATAATTAACTTAAAAGCAAGATATCTTAAAGAGAATTCAACCGTTAATTGATAATTTATTGCATCTAGTACTGCTTAGAATATTGTGAAGAAACAGCAGCCTGTAAGTCAGGATATTGATAACTATCTTTTACCCGATAGTTTGAAAAATCAAAAAATGAATTTCAAAAAATATATTTTCGGAATTTAATAAAT
>NW_027110713.1:168549-170298 GCF_000696795.3 Halyomorpha halys | reverse complement strand
TAACCATAATTCAGTACCTACATTCTTTGATAAGAATGTACTGTTGGCAAACAGCAATGCTTGGTGAAACTTAATTATGTTCAAGATGGGTTTTCCGTATTCAGGCCAGTCCCATGAAGTTCAAGGATTTCCTAAACTTGAAACTCTACCTGTTAGTTTGGAGGTGAGTGCCTAACTTAATGATCTGTAGCAATAATAAATTTATTCTCATAAGTGTTTTATTATTATAGTTTGAAATTTTAGTTAATATGAAAATTTTTAGTTTCGTGCTAAACATAGTAACTGTAATAAATATTGTACAACAGAAGACATCTCTTCCTGGATCAGAGGATTCCTTATCGGATTCCAATTCCTTGGAAAGTGCGACCTTTGATGGTTGACATATTCTAAATAGCACTTTCGCATTTGGTATGTCCCTCTTGCTCTGAAATGCCTTTGTTGCTGATTTCTCGAATATCTCATTTCTATTCATGACGAAATGAATGTAATTAATTATCAATATAACTTTTTAAATACCTGCAATCCTGATCTCAACAATTTGATATTCATAATGTTTTGAATTTCAATTTAAATATACTCACCCGAACTGCAATATAAACACTAGAAAATGAAAACAAAACGCGTCAGTGAATTATTAATAAATCATTATTATACTGGTATGCAGTCAAATATAACATTATTGAAAGCAACTGATGATAAATGTTTCTATTATTTTCTGTTACAACTGAAGTTTATATTCTCGAGTGAAGCTTTTCTTAACTGACACCCCTGTATAACGGACACCCTCTTAACGAATAATTTCCCCTCTTAAGTTCCCGGCCAACAAGGTACATAGTTAATGCATCTGAATCTCGGTCTTACGGAACACTTCTACTTCGAAAGCAGATACTAATTTTAATCCTCATCAGCAATTTTCACTACTGTATAACGGACGCGTTGTAAATTAAAAACGTTCTAGCTCACAATTCTAGGACTAAGTTTTGTGGATCACTTCTCGTGAGAAAAAGTTATATACTACTGTTTTTTTTCGAAAATATTCCTTCATAAACGGAAAATTATATTGAGTAAAAAATATACAATACATATTTCTTAACTTATGTTGTTAGCTTGGAGATCGGTGGTACAGTGGTGAGGTACTATTTTACTAACTCCTAAACCCGGGTACGAATCCGGCTGTGGCAGATAATTAGTTTCTGTTACAATATAGCCGTGAGTCAACCATGTGGGTTCTGGAGCTCTACTGGAGTTCACCCAGCAGAATACTCTTGATTGGGAAAAAAATTTCGGTTGAGCGAGATCTTGGAAAATCACCTTTTTCACATAACTGATGTTTTAGTTATAGTCCTTTCTTACACAGACTCTCATGTGACTTAATGTTCGTATTATTATTCTTATGTTGTTGGTAAATCACTAATTAATTCAAAATCAAATTAGTGAGAAATTTTACTTAAATGTTATACGTAGTTCGTATTAAAATAAACCAACCGCACAACAAAGAAAGTATTGTTGTTCTATTTTTTTTTTTTTTCTAAATTTCCTCTCTATTTTATTAGAAACTTTGTCTACTTATTTTATGAAGAGTATTGCCAGCTCGAAGAAACATAACATTTATATATAAAAAAAAAAAGTAATTTCTCTCTCAAAATTTGAGGCTATACACTTCAACTTTTGTATCATCTTGTTATATTAATTCACTAATTGTAAATTTGCAGCTTTATTATTCACTTTATAATCCTTTCAGTTATTTTT
>NW_027110713.1:166433-168129 GCF_000696795.3 Halyomorpha halys | reverse complement strand
TTTGTGGATCACTTCTCGTGAGAAAAAGTTATATACTACTGTTTTTTTTTCGAAAACATTCCTTCATAAACGGAAAATTATATTGAGTAAAAAATATACAATTCATATTTCTTAACTTATGTTGTTAGCTTGGAGATCGGTGGTACAGTGGTAAGGTACTATTTTACTAACTCCAAAACCTGAGTACGAATCCGGCTGTGGCAGATAATTAGTTTCTGTTACAATATAGCCGTGAGTCAACCATGTGGGTTCTGGAGCCCTCCTGAGATTCACCCAGCCTCTCTACTCTTTGATTGGGGAAAAAATTTTCGGTTGAGCGAGATATTGAAAAAATCACCTTTTGCACATAACTGATGTTTTAGTTACAGTGCTTTCTTACACAGACTCTCATGGGACGTAATGTTCATATTATTATGTTGTTGGTTTATCACAAATTAATTCTAAATCAAATCAGTGAAAATTTTTACGTAGTTCGTATTAAAATAAACCAACCATACAACAAAGAAAGTACTATTATTGTTTTTTTATAAATTTCTTCTTTATTTTATTGGAAACTTTGTCCATTTTTTTTAAAGAATATTGCCAGCTCTCAGAAACATTTTGGTATTGTATGATAACACTTAATGAATATTAAAAAAATGAGATTCCTCTCTTCAAATTTGAGGCTATACCCTTCAACTTCTGTATCATCTTGTTTTATTATCATTATTATATTAATTCACTAATTGTAAATTTGCAGCTTTATTATTCACTTTATAATCCTTTCAGTTATTTTTGTTATTATTATAATTTTTATTTATTTTTTTTAAATTGTTATTTTATTTTTATTGTTTACTTTATTTTCATTTCAATAGTTGCTAATTAAATTATTATTGTATCACTTGAGATCAATTTATATTGCAATTATCTAGCTTAAAATTGTATGGCCTCTACAACGCCCTAATAGTCAAAACTGTTTTTACTTATGTCTATTATTATGTTTATTAGTTATTTTGGCCATAACCGATAGATGTTGTCATCTGGTCGGATCATACTGGATGAAATTGTTTAAATGAATAAAATAAAAAAAAATAGAAAGTGTAATAAAATAATAATCTGTACATGATTTTTCTACGGTTTTTATTGGAGATTACGGTGCCTATTTTATTTGTATTTGGTACCGTAATTACAGAGTGTTGTTTTTAATATTGTAAGAGTCGTGTGGTTGTCTTTTCGGAAATTATGTTCCTCTGTATGTCCGTTATATAGAGGTTTCATAGTAATTGAAAATAATTTGCATAAAAATGTCGATTTTTACATATCAGATTAGACCTTATTAAAAAATCCTTTAGGTTTCGAAAGAGATATTATGGTATAAGTACATTATTTGCGTATTTATATATCTGAGAAGAGTGGGATAACAATTATTTTGGGAAAAGTAAAAAAAAAAAGATATTAAATTCAAAGGATAATTTCAAATAAAAATTTAAAAAGATATCTTTTCTACGAAATGTGGAAAGGGATTAGAAAATACCCACCCTTCCTGGTATCCTTACTTATCTTTAAATCAGACATTTATAATGATAATGTTGGTCGAAGTGCAACATGTCACAATCTCACGAGAGGAGATTAAACACAAAGATATTAGAAGACAATCCTTCCCGGCAAACCCATCCCACTAAAATCCCTTTTTAGTGATGGTCCGTTATAACTTTGT
>NW_027110713.1:164169-165408 GCF_000696795.3 Halyomorpha halys | reverse complement strand
CCATATGGCAAAGGAAGGGCATATATATATATATTCAATAAAGGAGGTAAGGAAATAAAAAAAACTTTTTAAACAATTACCTAAAATGGTAAGAGGAGTAGTATAGGTAAATAAGATAGGTAAATCGAGCAATATTTATATTGTAGCTAAAATTGAAAAACGGCGTGACTGCTTTAGTAGTTCATTATAGCTATTGTGAATACTTAGCATTTAGCAGAGCGATTCGTAAATATTTTCTCAACATAGCTCAACGAATAATATAATTTATTCAAACTACTGGCTGAAGTGAAGCAAAGCCATCGTTAGGGAGGGGCATTGAGCAAGCACCAAAAGGAAGACCATTATTCAAATCAGTCGAGAACTGCTAAAGGCAATTCCTCACTGCTACTCAAGTCTACTTAGCATATCTTAACTGCTACCAATACACTCACTAATGGTGTAATTTTAATCTTAATTTAAGACATAATTATTATTTCACTTAAGTGATCTAATTAATTTTACAGATAGTATGCTTTCTCACTACCGAAGATAGGGAAGCTTCGTATTCATGCATGGAATGAAAAAAAAAATTTCAACTAAATCAATACTTTTTAATCCCATTTTGCGTTTCAGACTTCCAGAATAAAAATTCCTTCCGTATCATTCTGTCCTAAAATTTCCTTTCGAGTATAATCGATTGAGCCGGAATCTTGGCACTCCTATATATCTAAAACGGCTCCTTCGATTTAGCCCATACTTCAAGGGTACTTGAGAAGTAGTTTAAAATTGGTTTGGTGTCAATTTTATCGAAAAACGTCCTTTGCTTCACTTGCCCATGCACAAATTTATTTTTCTGGACACGCCCACACTTCGTTAAACCGTTCGTCTAATTCTGCTCAGAATTGTGAACAAAAATTATAGAAATAGTTTGGAAACTATACTGTTTTGATTTTTTGGCATACAAAAAAGAAAATGTATCCAGTTTCATGGCTGTTTTAATCGTCGATAATAAAAAATGTGATACTTATTTACTAAATGTTTCAGTAAAAAGAAATAAATAAAGGAAACAATAAAAAAAAAAGTAACCAATGGAAGCATAAATCTTAAGTTCCCGGCCAACAAGGTACATAGTTAATGCATCTGAATCTCGGTATTACGGAATACCTCTACTTCGAAAGCAGATACTAATTTTAATCCTCATCAACAATTTTCACTACTCTATAACGGACGCGTTATAAATTGAAAACGTTCTCTCACAAT
>NW_027110713.1:155005-164109 GCF_000696795.3 Halyomorpha halys | reverse complement strand
AGAGCCCAAGAGGAGAAAAAAGGCAGTTATCTCATCCCAATTTTTGATTAGTTTAATGAAAACTATGTATAATTATAGTCAAAATTTATGAGTCTGCCAAGTATTGGTAGGGGGAATAAAAAATGGCGACTGTTTCAAAGCGATAAAAAAAAACTAATTTTTCATTCGGAGCTCTATATCTCAAATAGTATTAACGCCACAAGAAAACCTAAGAGAACGTCTTTTAAAGAAGAGCAAATGTTCTAGAGTATGAACCCCAATAAATTTATTTACGTTAAATAGTTTTGGAGATATAGCTTTTTAAAAAGCAACATTTCATAAAAATGTTGTGTGGGACGTACTGAAAGATCATTAGTTAGTGAATTTACTTTGTAAAATGTTTATTTCAAAAACCATTTGACGTACAGATGTCTATTAGCACTCAGATTAAAGCTAGTTTAATGAGCCATAAAGTATTTTATGATGTTTATCTTCGTAGGAGTAATAGTTTACATGAAATTTGTTAAAATAAATTGATTTATGGTTGTTCAGACAAATTTTCATTTGCCAAATTTATATTCATATGTGAATGTCATAAAAACTACTACCCCTACGAAGATAAGTGTTCGTTTAGTGATAAAATTTCCTTTATTTTGAGTGTTGGCAGACATATGTACATCTTATGGATCAAGAGATATATTTTTTTAAAAAATCAAACATTTTATAGGAACAACCAGAAATTAACATTTTGTGAGTTTATTTTGTAAAATATCATAAAAACTACTACTCCTACAAAGATAAACATAATCAACTATTTTGTAGTAAATTTAACTAGCTTTAATTTGAGTACTGGCAAACATCTGTACGTCCAATGGTTTCTGAAATGAAGTTTTTCATAAATCAAACTTATTATCCGAACAACTATAAATCAATTTATTTTAGCAAATATCATGAAAACTACTATTCCTAGGAAGGTAAAGGTCATATCCTTATTTATAGTCCATTAAATTAGCATTATTTTGAGAGCTAATAAACATCTATACGTCACATAGTTTCTGATATATAGATTTCTCAAAATAAATTAGCTTACTACTAACCTTTCAGAAGATTTTGCTTTTTAAAAAGCTATATCTCGAGAACTATTGGGGGTAAATAGCTCTTTTAGGGCTTATATTTCAGCAAATTTACTCTTATTTAAATAATGTTCTATTAGATTTTCTAGTGTTGTTGGTATTTTTTAAGATTTTTCCGAATCAAAAATTAATATTTTTTAAGGTTTTGAAACAGTTGTCATTATTTATTCCCCCTACCTATACTTGGCAGACTCATCAATTTTGACTAGTAATTATACATAGTTTTCACTAAAGTAATCAAAAATTGGGGTGATATAACTGCCTTTTTTTCTTCCCGGCTCTTGTACTATTAATGATGCTTTATGTTTTCACCCCCTTTGATTTTATTAACAAAAAATACGACGTTTTAACGCATTTTTCAAAAATCAAAAACTTTTTTTTCGCTGAGTATCAGCTCCAAGGGTATGGAATTGTCATGGCAATGGTTATTATGGATACGCACCTACCCAATGTTTTTATTATATGGTTACTGCTACGTTCCTCTAGGGACCCCTACACTGTCAGTCTGAATGACATTCATAATTCAAAGGCAGACTGACGTGAATGACTTAAATAACTAAGATCCCTTTAATACCAGTCTAACTGACGTACATGTGATATCGCATCATAGGGATCTTGTTCAATCTCTCTTTCTATTCTCACTATACAGAAAATTTGTTTACCCATTTTCTGACATTGGCCAACAAGAATAAAGGAAATTCGCGACATGAACCAAGACCAAGGAAACTCTCTTTCACATAAAATTTTGAATTTTAACGTTAATCCACTGTACAATTAATCTGAACGTGTATATTTGGTTTTACTGCCATTTTGACTGATTGTATGTGATCATTGGTGTCTATTACAGGTCCTAGCATGATATTTTTAAATGTCCGTTCCAACAATTACTTCTGACTGTCCAGAACTATAGGAATCATCAGATACAGGTTTTGGGAGGGAAAAACCTGTACTGGGTATGCTCCTGAAATCTAAAGCTTATCTTTATCCACTTTTACCTCTAATATTTTTGTTATGATCTCTAGGGAGGACTGTATAGATAACCAAAATGGCTTGAACCAGAGGATAAATATGATAAGAAAAGTTCTTTTAAAACGATTAAACCAATTATTGTAATATAAATGAAAAACAAGTGTTAACTGCTTTTAATTCGAACTTTCCACACCAAATTGTCGGTTCCATTACAAAATTGTTTTCACTTTTTATAAACAGTTTTCTCTTCATTGCCGGGACGAAGTAAGAAAGCATGACCATTGCGTGTAGGCGCCATTATGTTTGCCAACTCTTAAGGATGTATTGCCAAGTGAATCATTAACATCGGATTTCTCTTCTGTCGGCATATTTACTTAAATCTTAATTAATCTAAAATTTAAATAAAGATATGAATGCACAAAATATGTATACGAATTAGTAAATCTTTGTATTAAATCTAACGAGATGTTTGTGAAATTTACAAACATCTATTATGAACATTTAGTTTTCCAAACTAATTATAAAATGTTATCCGAATTCACTCCCAAATGCTTCGAAATCAATGTGTTAGTTCTATCAATGTGTATAGGTCGACACTTTCAGTATATAATTTGTATATATACTCTGTATTATCATATATTTGTAATTGTAATTATATATCAATAAAGAGGATTTGAAAATAAAAAAAGACACTTTAATGGAGGACTAGGCACTTTCTAACCATACCCAAATTTTATCGAGAGTGCAAGAGTGTATCAGTCAATATATTTTTTAGTCATTTACGGAATTCATAATATTGGATAAATATTGAAGATTATCCTACAGGTTAGTACCCTGTTCTAACCAGACTGGGAAGATCGAGTTTTTATCCTGTGCCACCGCACAGTAAAAGTAAACCCGCCTTGGCCAGAATCGAAGGTGCCACTGCTGTTAGAGGTTACTCAGATGTTATCATAATACTTTAATTAATTAGGAAAATTTTTTCTCTGATTGACTTTGTATCAACTATTTTTTCTTGTGATATTCCTGAATATTGCAAAACAATTTTCTAGATATAGTATTTTTGTTTTCAGGTCAACAACTGATAACCGGGTTACTGCTCGGTAAAAAAACAACACTAAAATTCGGTATATTTAGCCTTAATGTATGACTTTGTAGACTTTCTACTCTGTCAGAGTCTGGTCATGCTTAGCCTCATTTCCACGTGATATATATACATACTATTCGCTGCCATGTGTTTATATATGGCAGTTACTATCACGCATACGGGTATAGGTTGATAGTGCTATTAGCTATACTATGACAGTAAATATTATAATGTGTACGATGGTAGTGGCTGCGACAGTTTTCATTATCATTGTTACTTGGTTTCATTTAATGATGTTACTCTTACCCCTGTCGAACAGATCCGCTACCTTGGACTACATTTGGGCAAGGGATTAACCTGGAATCCTCGCACCAGACTGAAAAGACAGGAAACTGCACGTCGATTTTAACTATTACAGCACTTACTAGACAAACGGACTAAACTTCCAACACATTACAGAAGACTGATCTACATGGCAGTATTAAGGCCAATCTGGACATATGGAGTTGAGCTTTGGGGCTCCACTAAACCTTCGAATTCCTCTCGTATTCAATCCTTACAATCCAAAATCATACATAAAGACCTTAATGTTCCCTATGTAACGGATCTAGCCCGAACCAGATATCACTCCTTCCATTATAAACTCTCTAACCACTCAAACTCCCTTGTTTCTAATCTTGCATCCTCTTCCATTCCTGACAATCCTCCGAGGCGCCTGAAAAGAAGATGGCCACGAGACCAGCTAATGTAAAATGTCATTGCAGTGCTACCAATGGGTAGTTTCTCTACCCCCCTGTAACACTCCAATTTAACTTAGATCAGATTTACTAAATGTATTATAATGTACAGTTGTAAATAGCAATAAATAAATATTTTTTAAAAAAATTATTACTTGTGCTGTGCTAGGAAATCAGCTTGATAGTGCTTATTTTGTTTTTTAATATTCGTACCTAACCTCTAGTGACTGATGAATAATTCAAATTATTGAAAACCTCTCTTAATGGATTAAACCTTGAAGGCTGGTCTCTTATTTTGTAAATAGAGAAGACATTCATTATCATTAACACATAAGAGTTTTAACTAGTAACCAACTCAAATCTTTTTTCGTGATGTGTTATATTATGCTGGATGATGCTTCTGTGGTATTTCAATGCTCCTCGGCATTTCGGTTATGAAAATGATATTTTTCGAAGAGTTATCGACCACTAAGAACGGGAGATTATTAACGAGCCCATTTTAATTAGCCACTCTCTGTCCGAGCAGGATTTGCAATTTAAAACAGAGCTCTCAACCCCTCTCAATTTGAATTCCCTAACTTTCAGAACACGTCCGTTCTAGAAGTACTTTTCCTTGTAAATCGATTAATCGATTTAAAAGGAGAAATGTGTTTTTTTTTTTTTTTTTATTAATAAATATGAATCGATCATGAGATATAATAAGCTACTTGTTTGAAGTTCTATAATATAATATTAATCAATGCTGGAGTTTAACTTTAAGGAAGCATATTAGGTCCTACACTTTTTAATATGTATTTCTCCGAAATCCCACAATATTAGGGAACTCTAATGGCTACATTTTTTTTATAACTCATTGATTTTAAAATTTATCAGCGATACTACTTAGGCTTTTCAAGTTATCCAGGAGCATATGGATGTAGTGGTGTAGCGTAGTCGGGGGGTCCATCCCGGACGGCACTTTTAGGGGGCGGCAAAATTTCCAAAAACTAATAATAATAACTATATCTTGTAAAACTTTGAACCATTTCATTTCATGACATTTTTATTTGTAACATGTACAATATATCCTAGATATTTTTGTTCTTACGAAAAAAGTATTTAGAATTATTGTATATTTTAGTCATTTAAATTGTAATAGCTAAAGAAGGGTGTGAAGATTTTTTTTTGGTGCTAAGTACATTTCCAATAACTTTATAAATAATGCAATTAAAGGTGCTCTCTTTTAGGAAAATTACAACTTTTGTATTAATTTTTTCATTTTCCCAAAAGAAAGAACTTTTAATTGTATATTTTAGAAAATTAGTAAAAATTTACCTAGCCTCACCGTGAAGTAAGCCGATATAGAATTTGCGCAACTTAATTAATAGTTATCCATTATATATCTAATTTAACAAATATTTATTTTTTTACCTGTTTTTATAATGAATATATGGGTTATACTACCTCTTACAATTCTCCAAGTGAATGTACCGTGTGTACTATCGTGCGACCTAATCATCATCAGACCCAATTCTAATCAGAGTCTTAAATAACATCGATTTGTTTTTTGTCGATTTGGACAAAATACTGACTTGTGAATGTTACATAAGACATAAAAGAAAAAAGCAACCAAAGGTACAGACCGTTTTCGTTACTTGGCACGCACTCTAAATTATTCTTGAATAATATAACCAAGGATTTATAAAGTACTCATAATTCCACTTCTTTATTACGAAATTTAGTATGGGTAACAGTAAAAAAGTCAAATATAAAATAAAATAAAAATCAGGTCATCGTTATTCATAGTACATAGAAATATTGCTGACACCCCTTTTTATATTTCTATTGAGACATTACGTTCTGACTTTGAAATTCCTTTTGTCACAGCGATTATAATTTTCAAGACACATTGACTCTTTATTGTAATGTATTGGCTGAAGGATTATTTGCTGCCAGTAATCCGCCTTGTATGTTTACAGGATATATGTATGTACATATAGAGGACTCGGTTTGTTCAAATAGAGGTGCTGAAATTTTAATCTTCCAAGAGATGATTAATGATATTCCAATTTGTTGCTAAAAATCATAAAAACATCATTATCCATTATTACAATTTTTTTTCTAGATGATGTTGCAAGTAAAAATTAGAAAGCTATATTTGTTATTAAATTTATGTTAGCTTAGACAATTTATTCATGAAGTATTTCTCAATATATTGAATAGGTATTTGTGTAAATAGAATTATGATATTGTTTTATTTTATTTTCATTTTTGAACCTATTTAAAATAAAATATTTTATCGGTTAACATGCTTAATTTATATAAATCCCTCTTAATTTATAGTAAGAGTAAAATTTGATAACACGTTTAAATTTTTTGAAAAAAACTGCACCCTATTACATCAGCAAATAACTCAAGCTTGTTAGATTGAAGTATTCCCGTTACATTTCGTGACGAGATTGAACCCTTGTGAAAAGTAACATAATTTAATGTAGCTATTATCAAAAATTCAGAATTAGTTAAGGATGCGCAATCCTAAGTCAGACTGTTGTGTTTTTAGATTTATGTATTATAATTCTAAATTTTGCTTCTAATATTGTTAAATCTTTCTAAATATAGCGTAGATGAAAGGAGAGAGGGAGCAAATGAAAGTAGCAAAACCGCAGGTGAACTTTTGTAACAGTCGTGACCCGTGGAAAGGCCAAGGATTACGACCAGTACTGCTTCGATACCTGCCTGATGGTCATGTCTTATGGAATCTTGTCCACCCCTATGTTTATAATGATAGATACATTAATAATCGTCGAACAAAATAATACGAAAGATGAATAGATATGATTGGCTTCAATAATATCAAAAATAATCAGGAGGAATAAAGCAATATACCCCTTCAACTTTCAATAAATGGTAAAAATCAAAGGTCGCAAGAACACTAAGGCGTTGAATAAAGTTAAAAACTATTTAGAAAATGGAGCAAAAGTAAAAAACAGAATTCAGTTTCCCGTAATAATTCACCATCATAATTTGAGAATCCTCAGCCTGCCATGACAATTACTCATTAATTAAGATAGAGAATTCATAGAGAGTTACAAATTGCTACCACTTACAATGTACAACTACGAGTACTATCTACGGACTAATGAGTACAAACTGTCTTCTAGAGTATCCTTCGGCAACTATGTTCGCCTACTATCCTCCTACTCATTAATAGCAGATCAATTGTTATTTTTCTGTAATATGCTATTTCTTATATACTTGTTGTGTATGTATGTCTATACATATGGATGTAATAAAACGGGAAAAATTTCTGGCGACCCTAAAGTCGTGAGAACTTTAAACATGTCCTGCCTCTAGAACTGGGAAAAGTTACCTCCAGATCCTCAAACGATTCTGTGCGCAAATTGTCAAAATCAGTAAAATATCGTTTGCGGTTTTCGGTGATTTACGCCTTCAGGATGTGTCGTATAGGAAAAATCACCGATACGAGTATGAAATCATCTTAAAATTAAATTTTCTCTGAGCAAATAAATCCAGATTAAGTGTACTAAAATATTATAGGATTTATATTACTAGGAAAAAGATTACCAAGTCGATATTTCTACCAAAAGAAATTTCAGTAATGTCAAGTTTCATTTCAGAATAGCTACAACTCTTCAGAAAACCTGCATTCGTACAAAAAAACTTTATATTTTAACAATGAATATAAATAACTGTAATTATTTTCCTCTCTTGGCTTGTCCCATCGCGATGGGGGGGAAATAATATTTATTCCTATTATATTCCTTTCATTCTTTGGTTTGAATATATTTGCAAAGAATTTCTAAAACTGCCCGTAAATCCATTCAGACTCGAAAAGAAGCTGATGAACTGATCTGGTTTCATTCTGAGTCTCTTCAAGACAATCCGGAGCGATCTGCATCGACGATTGATTGGACGGACTGCCGTTACCTCTTGTTCGCTCTGTTTCCTTAGACGCTCTCAATTTCCCCGATTATCCCATTCCCTTCTTCAGCTTCTTTATCGGAAGATAAGTTGTTGCAGTAGGGTGAAAGTGCTCCTCTCTCAGTTCCCTTGCTGAAGTGCATATTGAATATCCATTATTCAATTGTCCATTCCAATTGGTATATAATAAAAAAAGTGATAAGTGCATCATAAAACTTTTTATATTATACCAGATCGGCCTGGTGGGCCTTACATGGTTGATATAACCATTATATATGGTTACATTATATATTAATTTTTTTTAACAGATTATTATGGGGGAGGGAGAGGAGAGTATAGTCTCGTACTAAAGACACCCCAAACTATATACTATGATTATAAGACAAAAAAAATATATAATAAATAGATAAGAATAATTCTTCTTAATTAAAGAGAAAAGTGAAATTAATAACAAAAAATAATGGTATTTGTAGACATAACAAAACAAACAATTGCCCTCTAAAGGTAAAAAGAAACAAGTTAATTTGAGAAAAAGACGAGAGAAGAGAAAATAAAAAACAACTAATAATAATAAGTAAAATAGAGGTAGTGTGAATAATGAATTAATAAATATAGAATTTATAACAAAATGTACTGCAGCAGCCTGGGCTTCAGTCTTCGGGTTGAGGTTGGGTTTCCCAGGTTGTAGGTCACTGCTCCTTTAAATTTCGGCAATTGGGAGTGGAACTTCATGAACCGTTTTTTTTTGTTTTTTTTTATGTAATGCTCTATTGACTCCATTTGGTATTCCCGGTCCAATTGGCTATTTCTTATGAACCAAGGAGCATTAACTGCGATTTTTAGGACTTTGTTTTGAAAATATTGTAATGTTTTCCTTTTCGTAAAGGATCCCATTAAACGTTTTAAAATTAATTTGTTTATCAAACAGTAATTACAAAATAGCTCTTTAATGTTAGCTAGGTTCTTTGATAGTTTAACAGAGCGAAATTTTCAAAAATTCTTGTTTTAGAGTACCTTTAATTTTGTTTCTTAGGAGAAAAAAATTATCCATTTACCATTGCTAACAATATAGTCCTGTAAAATTGCAAGTTAACCTAAAAGTTATTGTAAAATAATTTCTTTTAGTAGATTTTAACGTAAAACTATTTCCTAATGACGATAAAAAAATGTTTACCACTCCCTGAGGGTGCGTAGATCTAATATTCTAGATTTTTCAAAATGCCTTCCATATATTTTTAACGTTATAACCCATAACCTTTAATGAATCACTAGTAGCTT
>NW_027110713.1:154474-154808 GCF_000696795.3 Halyomorpha halys | reverse complement strand
ATTACGTTCAACAGTTTCCATGATTTAGTTTTTCTAAATCCAATTTTTTTGTCGAATTATTATAAATCGACATTTAGGGAGTGGATTCATTTTGGAGAAATGTTAAACTTTATTAAAACATAAAATTATTAGTACAAATATCTTCTTAAGAGTAGCAGTTTCCATGATACTTTCTAAAATTAATTCACATTGTTTTAATTTCTCGTTGCTCGGTAAAAAAATTGAACGTTGAATATTTCTGACGTCTTTTTGAAAATGGCCTAAGGGCCGAAATGTAGGAGGTTTTAAAATAAAACGTTTAGAGAGCATTGGATTATTGAAGTTGGTGTTATTC
>NW_027110713.1:145468-151401 GCF_000696795.3 Halyomorpha halys | reverse complement strand
TCAGGAAGTTATAAACATTTTACTTTCGTATATTTTAATAATTGTTTCATAGGAATTCGTTATTAAAATACAATTTTAAAAAATTGGCAAAGATGATTGAAATAGTTAGGTGACTTATTGATATGTCATTAAAATTTTAAAAAAATAAGATTATATGATAATATATTAGATTATATGATATAAAAGGAGCAAACTAGAATTGGTGATTTAATCAAATTTATTGAACTAGATAATAAACCCTAGATAATAAAAAAAAAAAAGAAATGTCGAAGTTAGTATTATGTTAATAAAAATATTTTATGGAATGTTCATATCACTGAAGATTCACATTGTGACATAATTCTTTAACACTTTTTATACTTGTAATTTTTTATTTTACTTTATTTTTATATTTTTCATACTTTTTTATTTACTTTCAAAACTGCAAGACATTATGACACTGACTGCTATGAGCTGTCTTACATCTAGAAATATCTAGTACTTAAATATCCTGTCCATATTTTGTATAACCTGAAAAACATATCACAAAGAAACGAGAAAGCATCTGACAAAACACGATTTAGTCTTACAATTCAATCATGTCGCACGAGCCGAAATTTCACTCAGCTTTTATAATGTGAAAGTCGATTATTGATCTAATATCGAATGTGGTTTATTGATCTCTAAACCACATCTGGAGCGACTTCACTACTGTTATAGGTCAGGCTTCTGCAGTGACTATTTGTGTCTTAGAAAATAAAAGTGATAGCTATTATTAAAACATCTATTAATTTACGATATTTTTGTACTTAGTTTATTACGTTCAACAGTTTCCATGATTTAGTTTTTCTAAATCCAATTTTTTTGTCGAATTATTATAAATCGACATTTAGTGAGTGGATTCATTTTGGCAAAAATCATGAGTTCAACGAACGCAGAAAATCCTAGAAATTGATTTATGGTAAACTTACCAGGGTTCAATTTGAGTGCTAATCTGTTTAATTAAGTTAAATCTGGACCGCTACCGGCAGTAATTGAAAAATTTTGGTTAAGTTTTATTAGTGATAAGTTTTACCCAGAAACCTATATTCTTCTTTACCAGACATTCTGCAGAAAGGGACCAATCCTCAAATATGGAAATGAGCTTATGGTTAATGGTCATTGTTGTTCCAGAATATAAAGGTGTGAACGAATTTGGACAAAAAAAGCATATTATGCGTTAGTTGGTTTGGTGTATTATTGAATTAAAAGTATTTTATTTTTTAATGTCAAAGGATCGTAATTTCAGGAAGTTCCTACTCCTTGATTTTTCGTTAATGGAAAATTGAATCGGTTTTATTAGCAATGTTAAACTTTATTAAAACATAAAATTACCAGTGGCGAAGAAAGAAGCGCCGAGATCTTCTGGAGTCCTGCTTTTTCCTCCAGAAGTGGGGTAAACCTCGGTTCGGAGTGTAAATGTTGTAAATAGGCATGATTTAGATATCATTTAAGTGTAAGTTTAAATTTTATTATTATTATTCTATTTCTTATTTTGTTATCATTTAATTTATTTATTTGTAAATATGATGTGTATGAGCTCTATTACTATTATGTGTATATATAGATAAGACAGAATGTAATGTAACATAATAAAAAACAAATAATAATAATAATAAGATAACAACAAATTCAGACAAACAGCCTCTATATATGGCATTTATATACTATTTATTATAAACATATTTACAATAATTTAGCATATTGATGCTTTGATGATAAAGGGTATTATTATCGAGTACAGTTACTAGAAGCTTTACAGTTAGCTTAATGACTGGTTCCCTGTGATTTTATAATTTATCCCACATCAACTTAACAACTTGAGATATTAGTCAGGAGGATTCTCAGGAATAAATATGCATCCATCGTGTGAGAAGAATTTCCTAATAATTATATACACAGATAAACAAAAATAATTTATCTATCATTAGAGACTCCTAGATATTTAGTGAAGTTTCTTCTAAAGTTATAATATTCGCAAATAGCAGAACAAAAAATTAATCTTAATTTATTTTAAAATTTGTTTTTTTTTATATATTTATTTATTGCTATTTACAACTGTACATTATAATACATTTAGTAAATCTGGTTTAAGTTAAATTGGAGTGTTACAGGCGTGTAGAGAAACTACCCATTGGTAGCACTCTAATGGCATTTTACATTAGCTGGTCACGTGGCCATCTTCTTTTCAGGCGCCTCGGATGATTGTTAGGAATGGAAGAGGATGCAAGATTAGAAACTAGGGGGTTTGAGTGGTTAGAGAGTTTATAATGGAAGGAGTGATATCTGGTTCGGGCTAGATCGGTTACATAGGGAACATTAAGGTCTTTATGTATGATTTTATTTGTGACAAAGTAAGGAGCATTGAGGATTTTACGTAGGATTTTTTAATTTAAAATTATAAAAGTGCTTCTGTTTGTATTTAGGATCAAAGTCCATTTGTTCCGACTAGCATCTTAATAGTCACATTGCAGTTAGATGCCTGGTGCGCACTGAGGCCTTGTGTAGCTATATAACGTTAAAAAAATCTCTTTTTTGATTTACAACTAATTTTTTCAAAAGTTAACCATATTTAGAACAGCTAAATCAAAGATCGAAATTGGAATTATAAATAAACAGTACATTGATTTTTTGATTCACTTACTTATGTATGAAATATATGTATGACAAGCGGGAATGGATAGCTCTGTGCTAAAACAATGTGCTAGCAACTCTAAGGACCTGGTATCAATCCGGTTGTGGCAGATAATTATCTTCTGTTTCACTGTAGCGATGAGTCAATACTGTGGATTCTGGAGCCCTCCATGATGAGTGGGTGCCCTTAATTTGGTAAAAAAAACGAGCTATGAAGCGTGATTTAAAAAAAAAAAATCATCTCCTTACACAACCGTTGATCTAGTATAAGTACTTCCTTAAAGGTACTGCACTCCTGACCCATCATGGATTGTAACGGTACAAATTTCATTTACTACTTATGACCATCAACACGCTCTGGTAAAAGTTCCAATATTACGAGAGAAAGTAGATGTGAAATTGCACTTCGGATTATCGTCGTTAAGAATAAAAAGACCAATTAAGAATAATTATATCGGTCATTGATCGGGAATGACTAAATGATCATCTCTAATGCATATGAGAGAAATCGATTCATAAAAAAAATGAGTAGAAAAAAAATACAGGATAGGTCAATGGCGTGGGCAGGTCTGCAGTGCGAGAGTGGGGGTTCTTGCAACTTTTACTCCAGTCTATCTTATTCAAATATACTTGCATTTGTATATGTAATTATATATTCATATAGCTTATTTATATATAAGTCGTTTATTAATATGTATATACTTACTTCATAGCTTAAATTTACATTAGAATATTTTTCATCTCATAACTTGTACCGGTTTAGCTGATAGCAGGGAAAAAAAATCCACTATAACTTCATAAGCCAATTTAATGTACTAGAAAAAGTTATATTTAATAATTTTTATGAAATCCTGAAACAAAAAATATCAAGTTTGTTTAGTGATTTATTTAATGACTTTTATTTTGTATACTGTGGGGCACCGCTTTTCGCCTGACGGCGGTCTAACTCCCGTTTTACTAAGTATACAACTGTTCATTTAATTGTACTACTCGTTGCATAAATTTTATAACCCATTTTTATTATTCCACCTTATTTATAAAATAAAATATTGCATGGCGATCATATGTAAAATAAAATATTACATTGTGATCATATGTAAAATAAAATATTACATGGAGGTCAGTAAAAACCTTTGTATTTAATAGAGAGATCTTATATCTTAATTTTATTTTATGTTTGTTAAATAGAGAAAAAATGGAACTATGTATCGAGTTAAGAGAGAAATTATAACTAGATATATAAACAAACAATGGAAAAAATTAATAATAATGCTAAAAAATAAAAATATAGAAAGAAAAAAATAAAAGAACAAAACTTATAAAACAAAAAACATGTCATATTATGCCTATACATTATAATAATTTAAAAAAAAAAAAAGTTTAACTACGTATTAGTATGTTGTGTATTTAGCAAGCCGAAAAAGCTGGCTAGCACAATTTTTCTCTTCTCTAGTTTGGTTTATTTGTTCCAGATATACCAATAAAAAAAAAACCTATTCATATTGGTATAAAGTAGTATCATGGTGAGGTTTGAACTCAGCTAGATTTCACCATTCCTAGAAAATTAATTTTTTTCTAATGGATTTTCCTTTTGGATTTTTTCGAATCCCATGCGAACTAGGTTGTCCGGTTTCGGTGCCGTGGGATCCTGGAGCTTCTACAAATCGTCTGTTCTGTAACTTTTTACTTCCTTGAAAAGTTTATACTTCATGGTAAAAGCATAGAAAAAATGAATAAATAGTTTACCAACTATGAAACCACGTAAATATAAGCATATTTATAAGTAAAATTTTAAAGTTAAAAAGAAAAATATTGGTGCGTGGTCAATAAAAAAAAAAGCTTAACGTTTATCTTCATATAAAACCTATTCACTTTAGTAATCATTTATTTAAACTTTTTTTCATGATTTTTTTTAATATAGTGTATTTAGCTTCAGAAAAACAAAAACGAATACAATAGATAAGATCTATTAAATTATATTGTTTTAGTAAAAAAAGGTTTTGAAATCAATTTTTTGACGATATCTAAAAATAAAATTGTATTCTTCAATTATTAAATATTTATCTCAAGTAAGATTGGTTTAGTATTGTGATTTTTGCTAATCTGAACCTCAGTAACTTATAAATATGTAAACATATTCCTGGATCTCTTCAAAAAATAATAAATTACAAATTTTCTGAATAATGATTAAGTATTTTAAATTTTTTTTTAAATTAAACTTATTAATTTGGTTTTGAAATTCATTTGACAATAACCAAGCGAAACTCCGACTTTTTCCCTAATTCGAGTATCTGGCGTTAGTTTAGATTCCTCGTGTAGCTTGCTTGATTAGATCGTGTCAACATGATAATAGTGTATTTCATATATATTAAAATATTGTTCCTAGAGTGGATTGGCCATGATAAATTATTTGAGCTGAGAACTGTAGAATAATATTATTACCCGAAACTTAAGAAATAAATTTGTTCATTTTCATTTATTTATATAATGGTATATTGGAAAGAATACATTTTATTAAGAATTATATAAACTTCATACACCAACAAAATAGTTTAACTTTCAAATAGGCAAAGGTCAGATTTCTGGATACTAATAAAACAATAATTGTGAATGGAACGAAGAAACTCTAGTTGTTCTGATATTAAACAATAATTTATTAATTAATGATAAAACTATATAATATAAGTATAATTAAATAAATGACGTAATTACAATTCTTATCCATTATGTATAAATGGTTCATTCAAAAAAGGTACGCACCTCAACTTATTGTAGTCACTTTTATTAAATATATTCACGAAATCCCTATAAGGTTCTTTTTTTTTTGTAAGTAGATTGGTGCTAGATATGCTACTTTTTATTATAATTTTAACCCAGCATATCGCTGATTCGGAAAAATAATGACACGAAAGTAATTTTTTTTTAATTGAATTTATTGCCTTGTCGGATTCTGATATGGATTTAAGAGATGTTTTAAATCTATAAATATTTTCTTGGCGAATTTTTAAGTACAATTTCGTTGACTTGAAATGTATTCCTGAGCCCGCCAACCCAATAAAGTAAATTTTACTAAATTTATAGTTTTTGTCATTATTCTTCCCAAGTGATATGTTTGCTAGGTAGGATGGCCGTGGTTATAACTTATTTATTAAATATATATAGTGTGGCGGTCCAAAATGACTTAAGTACCAAAGAAGCAATTACAAAATATCGTTCTGAGAAAAACTAAAAATCTTTAGTAATTTTTTATTACATGTTAAGAAGCGTCTGATTAAATATAG
>NW_027110713.1:143958-144448 GCF_000696795.3 Halyomorpha halys | reverse complement strand
ATAGGTTTGTAGAGATAACCGAAAAACAGGTATAATACCCAATTTGTATACCCATATGAAACGATAATAATATATACTGAAATTTTTCTTGACACTTTTAATCAAGTAACCTGGTAGACGGTGAACAGACGGATTGTTTGTTCGATTTTTGAATTATTTGTATCTTTTAACGCAGAATCATAAGATTTAAAATTCAATGGGAGTCTTGGCCGAAATAGGGGGAAAAAAAGGTTTTTTTTTTAAGATTAGGTTTCCTATTGGAAATAATAAACTAAATTTAATAATTAATTGGTTTAGAGTTCATTAAGTAGAGGAAAGAGTCATCTCTATTAAATATATAGATATTTAAACAGTATTAATAGGGAGACATCAAGAAAATAACAGTTTATATATTAGGAGTGTGCGTATAAAAAACAAACAACAGAATTAACCAGACCTTATAATGAATAGTAATAAAAGGGAAATGAATTTTACTAGAATTAGAAAATAA
>NW_027110713.1:141445-143883 GCF_000696795.3 Halyomorpha halys | reverse complement strand
AACCTGAGAACTGTGGCGGCGTCGGTTTGAATTCGACCAGGGTGTCGACTTTTGTTTCTATGGTGGTCCCACGAAATGAAAACTTGACCTCCCACTATGATGTTGGAGTAGGATGCCACTTTGTAGATAACCCTCCTCTCCACCCGTAATATCAGAAACGAATAGGAAGGGAGTTATAATAAAAAATAAAAAAAGAGTGAAGAAGACTGGTTCGGGCTGCCAAAAATGTAGGTCTGTAGAGATAACCGAAATGTAATAGGTCTGTAGGGATAACCGAAATGTAATAGGTCTGTAAGGATAACCGAAATGTAATAGGTCTGTAGAGATAAACGAAATTTAATAGGTCTGTAGAGATAACCGAAATGTAATAGGTCTGTAGAGATAACCGAAATGTAATAGGTCTGTAGAGATAACCGAAAAACAGGTATAATACCCAATTTGTATACCCATATGAAACGATAATAATATATACTGAAATTTTTCTTGACACTTTTAATCAAGTAACCTGGTAGACGGTGAACAGACGGATTGTTTGTTCGATTTTTGAATTATTTGTATCTTTTAACGCAGAATCATAAGATTTAAAATTCAATGGGAGTCTTGGCCGAAAAAGGGAAAAAAAAGGTTTTTTTTTTACGATTAGGTTTCCTATTGGAAATAATAAACTAAATTTAATAATTAATTGGTTTAGAGTTCATTAAGTAGAGGAAAGAGTCATCTCTATTAAATATATAGATATTTAAACAGTATTAATAGGGAGACATCAAGAAAATAACAGTTTATATATTAGGAGTGTGCGTATAAAAAACAAACAACAGAATTAACCAGACCTTATAATGAATAGCAATAAAAGGGAAATGAATTTTACTAGAATTAGAAAAATTCTGAATTAGGAGCTCAGAAAAAAATGGTCAAGCCGAGAGTTGGTTTTTTGAACACTGATCAAAGGGGGTTCGTGAAAGCGCTCGTGTAGCATCTCCACCATTCCTCTTTGTTTGGTTGCAACTGAGAGCTGTTAGGAGGTTAAAGGTATTTGTTGTTTCTTTTTATTATAAGTTTTATATTTAATCTTATTTATTTATATTTAATTTCATTATATCTCCTTTCATTTTCATTTTTTTTTAAAATAAAAATAATATAATCTCAGTTCAATGGCTGAAACCACTTTTACGTCTTCCAAGCTTGCCTGTCTGAAAAACACTGACATGTGGATGGTCCGCTTTTCGTTTACCGAGCATTTGTACAAGTCTCCGATTCATGGCGAGCGGCCAACATATGGACGCGCCTTTATAGAGCTTGAGTTTCATGAGTAATAGATTTAGAACAAACTGACTGGCCTGAACCTACAGATAGCTCCATCTTTTTTAACTGGTTTCACCTGAATACAGATCGTTCCTGGAGTGAAATCTATTGGGATCGATAGTTTGGTGCGAAAAACTTTTCAAATTTATGGCTCTTACATCTTTTTAATTTGTTCTTTCATTCACGATGTTTGATAGAATCCCTTAAACGAAGAAGACTCACTTGACCTTAATTATGTTGGTAATTGTAGAATACTCTCTGCACAGAGGACGTGGGAAGGGGCCAATTGCACGATAAATGTCAACAAAAGTGAAAGGCACAACTGTCATTGGAAAAAAACTTGTTAATTCTGTAATGTCATTTTATTGTTGTTACGTTAATTATACTTTCTAAGTGCTTATGAAACGTGTCAAGGCACCCCTGATGTTTTCTGTATATCATTAAGCTATTTCTTTGTTCATGAATAAAGTATAATTAGCTAATTGCATGGGAATTCATTGGCTATATCGTGAATCGATAACAAGGATATTTTGTGGTTATTGAATTAAATAAACTAAGTCTCAATTACGATAATTAATGACTTTGTTTTTGTGACTTAGTGGGTGAACTTTAATGAACTGACTGGACAAAATAATATTCATGTTAAACATTTTCCATTTTTTTTTTAATGAGACGCTGCAGTCACAAGCTTCAATTTATTTAAAAGAAATAAAGTGATAAAATTGAAACAGCATATTCGGCCATTTTGATGCACTTTATTTAAATTAATAGAGTATAAGTACTGATTCCTCGGATCCGGATTCGAATCTGGCAATGATTGGTAATTATTTCATTAATCAATTCTGGGGGTCCGGGAGCCCTCTGGAGTCCATTCACAATCAAACTCATGAAATGGGTATTCCTCATAAAGGCAAAATCTGGCGATTGAAATTGATTCTGGTCAAATCACCTCCTTGCACAACCGTTGGTATAGTGACAGTACTTCCTTACAAAGTACTGGAGTACTCACTTTATGAGGACCTCATAGACCTCTCAAGCTCTCGGGGTTAAGTCACGGTTACTGTAACATAATTAATAATTATCTCAGATCCCAAGTCCTTGGACTTACCACTGAACTGTTCCGCTCCTCATATATA
>NW_027110713.1:137734-140170 GCF_000696795.3 Halyomorpha halys | reverse complement strand
TTTGCTCAAATATGCAATTTAATTTAAAACGACAAATTTTAATGTATAAACTTATTTTGTTTTTCAGGTGACTTCGATGTGTACAATATTGAGACTGCGTTGCCGAAAATCGATTTAGAAGCAATCGAATCTCACCTTCGAGCAGCCAGAGAGGAGGAGAGGAGGGTGAGTTTTAATATACCTACTTTATTAAACCAGATTTTTATTTACAATTATTATTATATTAAATTTGTAAACTTATAGGCAATATATAAGCCAAGGAAAAGTGATCAATTCGTTACTGCATGTTACAACGTAAAATTATATCCTTTAGATTCTACACCATCAGTTATTAATACCAGTGATTACAGGTGTATTAAACTTGTTTCGGTATCGATTACATAAGTTTGGTCTCAGTGGAAATCCCTGATGGTACGGTTGAGTCAAGGTTCCAGGATTTTCCTGTATTCTTTCCTTACTTTAAAAATAGATGGATCGAAAAGCCATCTATTCATACTAACAGCTGCGTATTAGAAGCTACGAACAAGTTAGAAACTAAATATTAAGGAAGCAAGAAACAAATGACCAACTTTATCGTAGTTTTAATTACATTCATGTTAGGTTGATGAGTAGCCTTCATACCGTACGGCTTCATGGTTAGATTATTACAGATCATCCCACCACTGATATTTATGTTTTAATTTATTTATATTTTACTAGTACATCTAATACATAATACATATACATAAAATGGTAATATATTTAGCAAGTTATGCTGTTGTCTTATTTTCGTGCATTAGATCTGTATGAACCTTTTAAAGTTATTAGAAACTCTCTTTAGGCATTATAGAGACACATAATTATAACAAGAAATATTTGTTTATGGGAGATGAATTGTATAAATGCACCACTCAGTGGGGCAAATCTTAACTAATTGTTTGAGAAATGTTTTATATATAGAATTTAAAAAATATTGCAGAGCAGATTTTCGCCTGAACAATTTCAACAAAACTTTAGGCAAAGTTTTCAGCATTTTTAAAATTATAAATTCAATGTAGTTTTGGAAAAAACTTACTTTAATTAGTTAATAAAAAACAAACAAAAAAACTGTAAATATCTTTAAATCGTGCCTCGGTAGACATCCTTAAAAGCAGTATTTTCTGTTTAGTGAACTTCACCTTTGAATTATAATTACAATTACTTTCTCTTCGTGAGTTTTTTTTTTCTTTTTTCTTTTTTTTTTTTCGGCCAAGACTCCCATTGGAGTCCTATACTGCCTAACCATGGTTGGGGGGGGGGGGGTCAAAGTTATTCATTTTGTGGGACCGCCACTCAATGAAAAAAAGTCAAACGCCCCAGGCCGGATTCGAACCGGCGCCGCCAATAGACATCAAATTGGTAAGATTGTGTCTTAACCACTGAGCTATGGGCGGCCCCTCTTCGTGAGTTACATATTATTTTTATTGATAACGATTTTTTTTATGATCATCGAAGACTAATTTTTTCACTTAATAGTGCCAATTTCGTATAATATAAATTTTGTCGTCAATGCAACATAGAACTTAAAGTGTCGTTTGAAGAGGGTTATGCCAACATTTAAAGGCGGTATTTAGCTGTCATTTCCAGAGCGAGATTCCAAAATAAATACTGGATGTTGTTTCGAATTCCGTCAACCTATTATTAACTTTCCAATCTAAAAACATTTTAATTTCAGTCATTTGAAAATGTTCGAGGAAGGACTCTCAAAGGTAATTTCTTTTCGGGTCAATGGCCTCTTAAGTCTCTCTTTATTTCTTTCATAATCTTCTTTATGAAAATAAAGCCATTTGTATAAAATGTTTCCTCTTTTTTTTTTTTTATTATATATTTGAGAATATTTTTTTTATTAGTAGTAATAATTTTTTTATACAATTTATATCATTCCCAATGGGTTTATATGCGTTAGTTGGATCCAAAAATTCATTATTAATCTTACCTAAGTATTTTTTATGTTGAATTATTTTTTTAATATTTCATTATTTACCGAGGTTCCATATAAAATTTTGCATTAATCTCTTTCTGTTCCATTATCACTATGTTTTTCTATTCTCTGATCCGTTATTCAACGGATGTTCTAGTAAAGCATATAATTCTTTATCTGGCATTTAAATAAAAATACGTGATGGCAAAATTCATTTTTTTTTTTTTTACACCAATAGATAGTGAATTTTCAAAATAATTCCATTTACAGTTTTTTAGGTTTATATCCCGATAACATGAATGTTCTGTACTTACTAAATAACTCAAACATTCACGAACCACTGACTGACGAAATAAGACTGAAAATGCTTCAACGACATTATTTAAAAAAATCAGGGAAGGTAAAATGGGTGAAAGGGCACTCGGGCGTAGAGGGTAACCAGCTGACTAATTATAGGACTAAAAACAGTTGACTAAAACCTCTTGTTGTGTTTGTTG
>NW_027110713.1:129630-136877 GCF_000696795.3 Halyomorpha halys | reverse complement strand
TAGATGGGGAAAGTGGTCTTGTATCTGCAGTATGATGACGGGGCAATCCAGTTACCTGGTCAGTAGTAGTTCTCAGTCGAGTCTGAGATAGTTTATATTTGTTTGCCACATTTTTAGTGTTGTACTGTCTGTGCTAATGCCTGGAATAGTGGTTTAGTCTAGTGTTGGAGGCTACCAAAGGTGTGCCTCTGTAGATAGATTCTGTCACTACCGGCAGTCCAAGTGTGGTATGGATATACTCAGTTTTCTCTCTTTGTAAAGTACTAAGTTTCACAATACATCCCAGGATACTACCTTGAAAATGTTGGAACTTCTTTGCTGTTGTGACTGCTATATTAATCAGTATTGGTGCTCTGTAGATCGATTATACTCGAACTCAAATTTGACTACTGACAGACAGACATGGAAACAACTTTGTTTTGTTCCTTGTTGTCTAAAAGGTAAAATGCAAGTTAAAAGTTTTGACCCAATGGACATACATTTTTTCAATATTTACTTGAATATAAAACTTACCTAACCTTAGTGGTAAGGAAGTAAACATTTATATTACTAAATGGACCGATTAAGTTTGATTTGTACGAGTTTAATTTGCTAGAAAAATTTCTTTACATTTGAGAAGTGGACCATTCAACATTTTAGTAACGTTTCAGCCTTTTATCTCCGGCCATTTTCAAACATTTTTCTTCTACACTCCAGGCATGCTGTTAAAATTGTTTTGTTTCATAAATACTACTCGATGGAAATAGTAGTTATCATTTTTTACAACATTGAGTTCTTCATCTACAGTAAAATTAATTTTGCATAATTAATTTTTTAAGAAGTATTCAACGCTTGTAACACTACATAAACTAATATCCTTTTATTCCTATTTCGGGAAAAATTAATTTTTTATATCGTGTTTTTAAAACTAATTCAGAAACAAATTGTTATCCTTTTTTCATTACCTTATTTTTAATGTCGGTCTAAGTAGATTTTTTCCCTTAATCATATTGATTGGTAGTTAATATTTTAAAATTGAATACCATTAAAAAAATAAATAACAATACTAAAGTGTTTCACTATTAATTTATTATTTTAATTAATTTTTATCTTCCTTTATGATCATCCTTCGATAACGGTCTAATGCTGAGACACGAAACAGAATAGCGAGACACAATCCCGCTGTAAATAATAGCTCTCAAAACGGTCCTGCCTAACAAAGGAAAGATGTGTGACGTGAAATCGAGAAAAAGAGCTTGCTGGAAGATCGTACGCTGTTGGTTGTTGGCCGTAATGAGACACCTCATTGTGTGCCCTGTGCTCTCCCTTCTTCGGCATTGTCTGGAATTGGAGAGGCTGTCCTGGGGGTGGTCTTTGTGGAGCCAAGTTGTGTCTAACAGTTGACGAAGTTCACGAAAGACACCATGTAGGAGAAAGGTTCAAATTAATGGCATAAAGCCATCGAGCTCTTAGTAGAGCACTTCCTTGTGGACGAGGAAATGACACCGATTGTATTAGATAAAATCAAATAGGATTCAGCATTAAAATTATCTTTGAGAAAGTTTTTTTTTTTTTTTTTTTTTTATGACGGACTTGGATCTTTTGTTGCTCTAATGATATTGATAACTACTAGATAATATTTAACATCAAACAGTTTTGAACAATTTATTGGTTTTATATAATTTACAACGGATGGCTCTGTCCCAGCTAAAGAAACTCTGAATATCAATTGGAAAAGTCCTCTACTAATGAGAAATTTTACACTTTGTAATTTTATTATCATTAACTCTGTAATAATTTCTGATATATTTAGCCTTCAACAAATACTTTCAAAAACAAACAAATACTTTCGTCTTTATTAATTTTTTTTATCTTATATGCGATACAATACGAAGAGGCCCCTCACCTCCGGACTTAGAATAGCTCCTTTTTAGAATGGATAGCTCATATATAACATTAAACATAACAGGTAGTAATTAAAATACCAAAGGTAGTAAAAGGTACTCCTATATAAAAGACCCAACACGTATTACTTTTCTTTTTCACAGTAATGCACTTATTAATTCACTTTTTATTTCTGTTTTAGAGGGATCGGAAAAAAAAAGTGTTTGATATCCTATTTACTTTTTTATTTTTATTTTTTAGATTTGCAACTAACATTAAAACTCTACAATTAGGACTCTACAACAGTCAAATCTGACAACATTACATGAATTAAACTTCGAAAAACCCACCATAAGTCACTCTTACTCTTCACCGTGAAACGTATCCTCCAGTTTTCACAGACGATACACTGCACACTGTTCTGTACTGGCATTCGACTGAAAAATGACATGTAGTCCCCAATTCAAGAAAATGAAGCAAAACCTAAATCAAAGAATAAGACTTCGTTTTCAGTTCTTTCGAAACATTCAAAATTAAAACATTAGGTAGAAAATGAATACTTACTGATACCAATATTTAGTATATACACGCATCACAAATATTTGGAAAACAAAATAGAATCATATTAACAATCTTCAAATCTTTCAAACAAAAGCAGTTAGGACAATTACAAAAGCTCCTTGCTACGTCTACAACATAACTTCGGATACTTACCTTCACATGCCAACTGTAAGTGAACTCATACGGACAAACTAAAAAACGATTCTAAGGACATCGTGATATCTTCATAAATGCTACAGCTAAAATGATTGTTTTAGCTATAGCATTTATGCATGATTATGCCCGATAACCTCCGAATAAGACCGAAAAAGAGCTGGATGATGGGACCTTCTCGTCTAATAATTAAATTTTATATCAATCTTGGAAGAGGTGCCATTGATTGTCATCTCAATTGAGGGCAGCGAATAAAGTTATGAAGATAAAAGAAAATAATAATAATTATAAATCAATTCGTTTTCAATGTTCAGGCAAATATGATTAAATGTATAAACATTGTAATTTTATCAAACTTTTTTTATAATAAATATTATCTGCCACGATCAATTGAAGTAGATAATAGTATTTTTTTAAATCTATTTATTTATTGTAATTTACAACTGTACAAAAAATACAATAAGTAAATATGTGGTATGTTTCAAACACTTAAAAATCTGATAATCTTAAATAATGTGCACATTCATACAAAAGAAAAATCAAATTTCATTGAAATAAATAAAAAAAAGTATTCACGAACATGAAATAGATTTTTTAAAGCTAAACGAAATTGAAAGTCACTTCCACAATGTCTTACATTATTTACAATAAATTTAAGGATACACAAACTCAATTTATCCTCCTGTAAGGAATAAAGTAGAGCCCTATGAACTCCCAGCGCTATCATCTCGTTACTGGTATTGAAACTCTAGATTTACAACATGTTATTAATTTGTGTATTTAGTTGAATAACATTGGCAGTAATTAAAATTGAACATGAGTAACTATTAATTATTGGATATACAGCGTTGAAATTTTATTTAACGTATGAATTGATGAAATAATTTGTTATATAGACAGTTTGTAATTGTATAAACTTGAAGTAGGTTAATTTCTCTGATTAATCATTTTCGTATACACTAATAAAAGAACTTTAGGAATTCTATGAAAAATATACATTTCATAGTTGATTTATTAGTGCATAATACTATTAATGCAATGGGAAAGCTTTCTTTCAAAACTTAATGTATTCACTTCTTAAACCTAAAGTTTTTTTTTTACTAATTACAATTTTACAACTAAATCTCATTTAGTTTTTTTTTTTAAATTTAAATGTCCCTTGTCAAATGGGGATCAAATATCCATACGTAAAAAAAAAGTAATTTAGCTTTATGAGATGCTCTTATATTAATTTTTCAAAAGTGGATTTATTGATTTTTTTTTTTTTAATGCCTCAATTGTATCTCATAAAAAAAAAGAAATCATGAAGTAGGACAAAACTCATTTCTACCTAATGCCAGCACAATTCTCTTTCTCCCCCCGCCCCAATATGCAGACTTTAGGAACAACAATAAAAGTATGAATTTGCATACAATACCTAGAGCAATATCGTGAAGATTTCCTATTTACTACAGGCGAACAGCTGTAAAATGTTTTATTAACAATTTTCCATGTTTTCAAATGAGCTTTCTACATTGATTTAATGCGTTATAGCTTTGCGAAATCTTTACTTATTCTGGAAAATGATGTAATGCCCTATCTCATTTGACCTAGTTCCTGAAGGATTTCTTACTTCTGCTATAAATCGCCTTATTCTTCATAGCTAACTAGTTTCCTTAGAGGGTCGCCTTCACCTGCGGTCTGAACTAACCATTTAGGGATAGACTATTCCAACAAATCTCTGAGTTGTCTCTTCACAAGTAGAACACTACATAGTTGTTCAATGAATACTTTGTAAATAAATCTTTTGTTAGAGTTTTTATCCGAAAACCATTTACCTATAAATCACTATGTGATGTTTTGTTCATTAAGTTAATATATATGAAATTAGATCTTTCAAATGTTGGTAATGGAATTCGATGATTACAAAGTAAGAAAAACGATAGAATGGTGATAGTTTTTACATCATATAATGTTCCTCTAGAAGAAAAACAGATTGAACGCACTTCTCCTATTGAACAAAAAAACTAAAAAATATAAAACATTAAGAGGTATGATAATAAATAAATAAACCAAGCTCAAACAAACACTACATTATTCAGACACGAACATAAAATTTTTATGTTAAATTTAATGTATTTACAAATCGGTAAGGCGCGTGGCTACTTACTCCAAGGACCCGACTTTCAATCCGGCTGGGCAGAAAATTGTTTTCTGTTACACTGCTGCCGTAGTAGAGTCAACTCCTGTGTGTTCTGGAGCCCTCCTGGGGTCCACCCAGCCTCCTTAATTGGGTAAAAATTTGACGGTCGAGCGTAGTTTTGACTAAATCACCTCCTTGCACAACCGTTGGTCTAGTAAAGGTACTTCCTTACAAAGTACTGAACCCCTAACCCTTCAATTGGTTGGAGAAGTACAGATTTTAATTTTTTATATATTTACAAATCTAAAAAAATGCTCATAAAAAAATCACTGGGTTTTTATACTTATCCATTAGCGTTATTATGTAGGTCTTCTATTAGGTCTTAACCTGAATGAAATCTTGACTACTAATAAAAATATAAAATTCAAAGTACTTTTAATTTTGTCAATAAGAAATTATTACTCCTCTTTCATTATTAGCAGTTAAAACAATGGATAAATATAAACTATGAATGGATTTGATAATGACCTAAAGTTGTGAAAAAAAAAATGTTTCTATGGTTGTTATGACAACAGTCCAATCTTTTTTACTGCTCCTATTGTAACAAATACAAAGCACGAAAACATATTAATACTTATTTTCTTGAGCTGAAACTGGAAATATAGTAAGGGGAAAGGCCATCTACGTGATTAATTAAAAAGTAGCTGATTTCAAACAAGCAAGGATCAATATCAATTCACAGTAGGATGGTAAGTCTTCGTGTTAACTTTGTGTGATGCTCAAACCGTGCTATCTTTTAAAACATGTTTTATGTAAATACGAACTTTTGAATTTTTCCCCAGTATCTCTAGATTATTTGGGTATTTAACAATACCCCACTTATTCCTGTCGATCAGATCCGTTACTCAGGACTACATCTCGGCAAACGACTGACATGGAATCCTCATACAAGACTGAAAAGACAGGAAAATGCTCGTCGATTTCGACTATTAGAACATTTACTAGACAAACGTTCTAAATTGCCAATCCATTACAAAAGACTGATCTACATGACTATTAAAAAGGTCTGTCTGGACATACGGAGTTGAGCTTTGGGGTTCCACTAAACCATCAAATTCCTGCCGAATCCAATCCTTACAGTCCAAAATCCTTAACACTCCTTACTTTGTCACAAATCAAGTCATCCATCATGACCTCAATGTCCCATATGTTGCCGATTTGGCCAAAACCAGGTATCATTCCTTCCTTGGGGAACTTCCCAACCACCCAATTCCACTTGTTTCTAACCTGGCTTCTTCTTCATTACCTAATAATCCTCCTAGGCGTCTGAAAAGAAGATGGCCTCGGCATCTTCTCCTCTAGAAATGTTATTGGAGTTCTATCAATGGGTAGATTCTCCACATGTTTGTATCATGTCTATCTCACCTACAGAAAATTTACTTGTTGTATATATGTTATACAGTTATAAATAACAATAAAGAAATCATTAAAAAAAAAATTCACTTTAAATAACCTTTTTAGAATATTTCCCTATTCAAGGAGTTGGATACACTGACCCAAAAGCTGAAAGTAGCTAGGGGTTTGGTTCTTGCTGAATAGTTAAGAAATCTGTTCTGCTTCTAGCGTATCCTTGCTAGTTAAGTTTTCTTCACTGAAATTCCTTGCAGTGCTTTGACCTCTGTTCCTCGGGAAATTTCCAGGATTCCACACTCTTGTATAATTAGTTCTAGAATCTAGTTTAATAGCTTCTAAATGACAATATTTTAAATGAGGAGAAGATGGTTGGGGGTGCGGTCAATTTCTGGTTGGGGGTGCGGTCAATGAAATTGACCGCACCCCCAACCATCTTCTCCTCATTTATCATCCACGGTCAACTATCTCTCATAATTATGACAATATTTTAAGAAATTATAAAATTTGACTTTATATTCTCTTATATCATATATATTTCTAATTCAGCTATATCTATTTTTGTCTTACCCTGGCATAACAACACTATGTGGAATTTAAACAACAATTCACATTTTTGTTGCCCTATTTCAATAGTAGCATCAAATGGTTAAACATCCTGAAATATATCAAAAACACCTTCTTGTTTTTAATTCAAAGTCTACATCTTCAACTAAAAGCAGGAAAGAGGGGTTATCCTACAGGTACCTATTCTAGCCGGTGTAAGAAGGCCGAGATTTACTCCGTAGATCCAGTAAAAAATAAAAGCCAACCTGCCCAGGCCGGTTTCGCACCAGCGCCGATTCTGACTTGAGAATGATAAATGAAAGCTAGTGTAATAACACGCTTGGCGTTCACGGCATCTCTGAAAAACAATTTAGGAATACAACTTGTGAAATAACTTTTAGTATGAAGACTACCTAATGTTCATTAAATAATAATGAAATTCTTACAAATCTCTTTTCCTATAAGTTGAAAACCTACCACATCGTATCCTGCCGTATCCTTCAGCCGTGTACCGCTACTGCTAAGTACTCAAGGTTAGATCCGTTATCTTGGATTCCATCTCGACATGAGACTCACACGGGACTCTTGTAAG
>NW_027110713.1:125107-125466 GCF_000696795.3 Halyomorpha halys | reverse complement strand
GGTTATTATTAACAGCGAGCACACATGTGTCATCGGCATGCGTGGTGAGGATAGTGTGAGGATTGGTTGGGATGTCTGCTGTATACATTGTGTAGAGTATGGGACCGAGGATACTACCCTGAGGAACACCAGCGGAGTGAAAGAAAAGGGATGAATAGGAATTATTGTGGCTTACTTTAAATAATCTATCAGTGAGAAAGGAACAAATAATGAGAAACTATCTAGGAGGTAGGAATTTACGGAGTTTGTAAAGCAGTCCCGGATGCCAGACTCGATCAAAAGCCTGTTCTACATCAAAAAATACTTCCACGCAGTACATTCCGCGCTCTAAAGACGACCTATATTTATTTACATTTTTT
>NW_027110713.1:121590-122629 GCF_000696795.3 Halyomorpha halys | reverse complement strand
AGTAATATTTCAGTAGAAATTAATATTTGTAGTTAGGATGGTTAGACATTTTGTATTATAATAAATTGAATATTAATAAATAAATTATTTTTTAAAAAAAGTATATTTATGTTGATTATTGTTTATGACCAGAAAGTAATGACTGATTATTATACTATAATATTACTAACTAAATATTTTCTATTAGAATTAACAAAGTTATTAGGCGCCATTTTTTTATTACTCCTTAGTCTGTATGTTTCTCCTTATAATAAGATTTTTTTTAAATTGATATCACAGAAACTAATTTTTTTTATGACAAAAAAAAAACCCTTCCTGGTCATTTATGATATACCGGGGAGGGAAGTGGGGGGTTATTTATAGGTGACCAACCTACTCTAACCATGGTGGGGGGGTCTAGTTTTTCATTTTGTTGGACCGCCACTCAATGAAAAAAGTGGTGAGATATGCGCCTAGTCACCTGAGCTACGGATGGCCCACCTACTTCAGAATATTATCAAGGATCGCTCCTTAAAACCAATAAAATAAAAGGAATCAATAGATGTTAATTTTTAAAATGTTTGATATCTAAATAAATTTTATGTATTTCATTATATCGAATATATTTTTGCTAATGCTCTAATAAGTATAGAAAGTTATTTATTTCCAACTTTATAAATAAAATACACAACCAGGCACCGTTCCCTGACCTCTCAGACACTAAAAGAACTTGATGACCAGCCTGCCAGGACGGTCGCGCCTCAAAGACCACGACTATTCTTGGGATTTGGAAACAATACTAGGCGTTTTAAGTTGTCAGCTCGATAAAAATCGAAGTAAAGGTCATCGAACCTTTTCTTAAGATTTCAAGCAATCATCTATATCCTTTAAATGTAAGTGTGTATTTATGTATTTTAAGATGTAAATCTTAGTTGAAATACATGAAGCTGATGACTACGACGTATAGTTTCTGACAGAAAAGTGGAAGGTTGGTTTTGACGGTTAACCGCGACCATGGTACGAAGGGAAGGATGCATCTAGTAGTCTAGAAAAGGAAGGG